>NW_026923853.1:0-22866 GCF_032062105.1 Saccostrea cuccullata
TTAAACATAAGAGAATTATGTACTTGATGGACATTTAAGGTTGAGAATTTGGTCCTTTTCGGGTTGGAAATCCTTAAATTCGTTTATCACACATTATTTAACAGAACATTATCAATTTTATTTGAACATAATGAATGGGTTATACTTTTAGATTAATAAATTTAAGGCTCTTTCTTAAATTTATATATGAACGCGTGTTTTATAGTGAAGGCTTTTATAATTTGATAAAATGTATATCGATACATATACAAATGTGTACTAGCCCATTCACAAGTGAAACAAATCAACGCACTTGACCCCAGAAAATAAAATCAGTGTGACCTTTGAGTTATTGTCTGTACATTAAACCATCAATTGATTTATTTCCACATTTAAGAATAAAAATAGATTCTGAACATACATTTGATTATATTGGTTGCTGGTACATTGTATCGAGGCTAGATCTTTATAAATATTTTAAATTGCCATCAGAAGAAAACATGTTTACTGTAAAGTTATTTTATGTGTCAGTAGTTGCTACGTATCGTTTCAGTAAGTATTAAAGGATTTCTATTTGTATAAATATTTGTATGATGTACAAATATTAGATTGCATTTCAATGCAAAAATATTAATACTTAATTATCGGTTGTCCGATAAAAGCATGGGCAAGTTATCTAGAGTGAAATTATAAACAAATGCTGCGTTTTATTATTTCCACATCTCTTTAGTACATTTTTTCATCAATATTTATATATAACAAATAGAAGAAGATTTCAAATAGATATATGCTCAAATTAACAAAATATGAGATTTTATGTTATGTGTTGTATCACCCAAAGGCCCAGGGATGATTATCTCAAAGTGTCTAAAGCAGCCTACGTTTCTCCTTTGCTTAAGGAAAGATGAATAAATCCCACCTAACTTCAGAAATATCTTGATGCACATTATTCCGTTTACCTTTATTTTTCCATAAACAGTAAAGGAAACAAGTACGTTATGGACAGTAGCCCCTCAAACATTCAACAAAAAAGGCAATCTTACATCGACAACAGTGACAGGGTTTTTTGCTATTATCATAGCGGTTTGTCCGTGTGTTTTGTTCTATCCGGGAACTGAATCAAAACGCTGCAATTTAGAAAACTCCAATTTCACATGTATACTAAACTTCTAGTGATGTTTTATATTAACTTCAGTGGCCATTTAAAGTCTTTTAGGGTGTCATTACTACAGCTAAATCGGACTGCATAGGTGTTGTGTTTACCACTTTCCGATTTTAAATGCCCGGGCAACAGCCAAAAATATAACAAATGCTTTGACACCCCCCCCCCCCCAAAAAAAAAGGCATATGAATAGTGGATTAAAATAAGATAATTCTTACTCCAGTCTAATAAATTTAATGCTTTTATTTCTTTTTAATTTTCATCTATTCTCTTGTCGCAATTATTATTGCAAAAAATGTTGGATTCGTGTATTTTTATACCCGCACTTTCTAAAGAAAGTTCGGGTATATTGTTGTTACTCATATCCGTCCGTCCGTCCGTCTGTCACACTTTTCTTCCCTGAACTCCTCCTACATTTTACACAGTAGCTTAATCATCTATTGGGGGATGATTGGTGGTGTCATGTAGATGTGCAGTAAGGTTTCGGAATTTTGATTTTGCCCCGGGGGGTCAAATGGGGGTCGAAAAATGACGTTTTTTTTGCATAAAGTCCCGTCTTCCCTGAACTCCTTCTACATTTTACTCAGCAGCCTAATCACCTTTTGGGGGATGATTGGTGGTGTCATGTAGATGTGCAGTAAGGTTTCGGAATTTTGATTTTGCCCCGGGGGGTCAAATTGGGGTCGAAAAATGATGTTTTTTATGCAAAAAGCCCCGTCTTCCCTGAACTCCTTCTACATTTTACTCAGCAGCCTAATCACCTTTTGGGGGATGATTTGTGGTGTCATGTAGATGTGCAGTAAGGTTTCGGAATTTCGATTTTGCCCCGGGGGGTCAAATGGGGGTAGAAAAATGACGTTTTTTATGCAAAAAGTCCCGTCTTCCCTGAACTCCTTCTACATTTTACTCAGCAGCCTAATCACCTTTTGGGTTATAATTGGTGGTGCCATGCAGATGTGCAGTAAGGTTTCGGAATTCTGATTTTGCCCCGGGGGGTCGAATGGGTGTCGAAAAATGACGTTTTTTATGCAAAAAGCCCCATCTTCCCTGAACTCCTCTTACATTTTATTCAGCAGCCTAATCACCTTTTGGGAGATGGTTGGTGGTGTCATGTAGATGTGCAGTTAGGTTTTGGAATTCTGATTTTGCCCCGGGGGGTCAAATGGGGGTCGAAAAATGATGTTTTTTATGCAAAAAGCCCCGTCTTCCCTGAACTCCTTCTACATTTTACACAGTAGCCTAATCATCTTTTGGGAGATGGTTGGTGGTGTCAGGTAGATGTGCAGTAAGGTTTCGGAATTTTGATTTTGCCCCGGGGGGGGGGGGCAAATGGGGGTCGAAAAATGATGTTTTTTATGCAAAAAGCCCCGTCTTCCCTGAACTCCTTCTACATTTTACTCAGCAGCCTAATCATCTTTTGGGAGATGGTTGGTAGGGTCATGTAGATGTGCAGTAAGGTTTCGGAATTTTGATTTTGCCCCAGGGGGTCAAATGAGGGTCGAAAAATGACGTTTTTTATTCTAAAAGCCCCGTCTTCCCTGAACTTCTCCTACATTTTACAAAGTAGCCTAATCATCTTTGGGGAGATGGTTGGTGGTGTCATGTAGATGTGCAGTTAGGTTTCGTAATTTTGATTTTTCCCCGGGGGGTCAAATGGGGTGGAAAAATGACGTTTTTTGTGCAAAAAGTCCTGTTTTTCCTGAAGTTCTCCTCAATGTTACTCAGAAGCCTAATCATCTTTTAGGAGAGTTAAATATTTTGAAAATTATGTAAAACATCAACGTCAAAGGGTAAAAAAGCATCGCATGCTGGGAAACACCTTGAATTTTTATGAGTAATTAATGTACATGTCAAATGTGAGAGTCATATCTCATCTCAATCAAAAGTTATAAGCAAATGCAACATTTTTGAAAAGTAGGTTAGGCTTCAAGGTCAAGGTCACAGAGTAAAAGTCATGATTCATTTGGAAAGGTCTTATCACAGGTAATAATATACATGCATTATAATATGAATGCCCTAACTTTTCTCTTTCAAAATGATGAATTTATAACAATTTAATTTTTTTGCAAGTAGGTCAAACTTTTAGGTCATATGTAAAAAAAAAAAAAACCATGCCATTCTCACAGGTAAATACTAGTACATAAGTTTAATATGAATGCCTTGTCTCTTCTCATTCAGTAGATATGACCGTGATGACCAAGGTTAATTTTATTTAGACAGAAGGACAGTCTGACATACAAATGTACATATTTCTATATGAATTGGGTAAAATTGGCCCAGTGGTTCTAGAGAAGTTAAAAATGTAAAAAGTTTTCAGACAAACAGATGGACGACATGTCACGACAGACGTTATATGATAAGGAAACCTGAAAAGCTCAAATGAGTGTTTTAAAAGGGTTACAATATGGTTGCAGTATTTGAAAAGCTGTTTTTTTTATGCAGAGATATGCATGACCAACATATTCATGTTTTATATTTTCTTTAGTAATTTGTTTGTTTGTTGTGAATACATCTCTCTCAGGAATTTTTCCCTCATATGGAGACACCACCAAGTAATAATAAAGACAAGATGTGTTTGTGAAACACTGATGTCCTTGTATGGAAGCCTATGGCGAAGGTTGAAGTTTCTCAAATATATGTCAAACTCAAAGGTCTAGGTCAAAGGGTTCAAATTGTTGGTATCAAAAGAAAGTCTTGTCACAAGGAATGCACATGTGAAATAAGTAATCCCTAGTACTTCCTGTTCAAAAGTTAATTGCCAAGGTTAATTTTTTAAGTGGTTCAAACTTTAGGGTCAAGGTCAAACATATTTATACCTGTTGACAGTTCACAATGAATACACATGTTAAACATGAAAACCCTAGCACCTACTGATCAAAATTTAGGCCAAGTTTAAAGTTTGGTATTTTTCTTGTAAAAATGTGTATCCTAGGTCAAGCGATCAGAGGTAAAAATTAATGGTATCCAAATAAAAGGTCTTAATTGTCAAAAGAAATAAACCTATAAAATATGGAAGCCATTTGTATAGCCCATCCCACTTAAAACTTATGGGCAAGGTTATAATTTCTGCAGACAAATAGACAGACATTATATAAACACAAGAAACAAAATATGTATAATTATTCAAATGGAAAAAAATATACTATTTAATTGGAATCACAAAATGGATTCTTATTTCAGGGACAGGGAGTGGGTAGGGAGATTGGACCCCCTCCCCTTTTGGAATTTGCTTTGTTATTTAAACAAGACTATATACTGAAGCAAATAAAAAATGACTTTGGACATCCTCCCCCTAACTTAGAAAACATTGACCCCACTATCATTGTTTTTATTTTGTTTATTTGTTTTCAGTTTGTTTCCTGCTTGTCAGGAAAATCTGGGCTGGAATTTTTTGACTGAGATGTGAACTCCCCTCCCTACTCCCGAAAAACAATTCTGGATCCGCACCAGTATTGGCAGTAACTGAATGTCACATCGACAACGGGAGATAACTTCACAATATTAAATTCGTCTAGTGTGGCATGCGATGATCTTTAAACCTTTTTGAACTTTAACCTAATCGTTTGGGTTTATTTTACCCCCCACTATACTTAAACTTGTACTTACCGACCTCCATAGGTCTTGTCAGCTTCATGAAATATAAATCCAATTATAACACAAAATGAATTAATCCAATGCACACCAGACTGCAGCATGTTCTAATGCTATTCCATTCGGAAAACCTTCGTGCCGTCGATTCCGTCACCTTATGAGATGAAGTGGGAATCGGCCGAGGTACGCCGAATGGAGTTTAATCTAAAAATATGATAATGGGTGACGCAACGTGATGTGATGTAGAATTTACATGTTAACATGTATAGTACAAGAACAAATTTTAAATTAATTCATAACAAACAATGTTTTAACAAAACTGTTCCATCTAGCCTATTCCAAAAAGTATGTGCTGTGTGATTGTGGTGTCGAGGGGGGGGGGATTAGTAAATTTAAAAAGGTCCTATTATGAGCAAAACATTTATCAAAATCTAATTTACATCATTAATAGAATTCAAACTGGTATATAATGAGTTAAGCATGTAAAATAAATATAAGAGGTTCTAAGTTATAGGTCACAGGGAGAATTTCATACTCAATTTGATGAATACATGTAAATTAGGCCTATATACACTGTAGAATTATTTTGACTTTTTCCTTAGAAATCCGCCCAATATGTAGGAGCGTGTATTTAGAGGCAAACATCTCAGTGCGGGTATTACTGTCTCATGACAGCATCTAGTTCATTTTGTTTGTGTTAAAATCTTTCAACCTATGTACCATTTTTACCTATACGTGCATTTTTATTCAACTCGTGTAATTTTTTCATCTAGCTCGTGTAAAAAATCTTGATTGTTATGCAGAAAATACTTTTGAACCAATCGGCGTGCCATATACTTCCGACTCTTTGTGTATTGTACGATCATAGATATTCTTTGATGCATTTGACGTTTATGCAAGCAGATGTTTCAAAATTAATGTGGTGGTTAACTTAATTCGTGGAAAAATCTATTTATGAAAACTTTAGACAAAAAAACTTTTTTACAAAATAATTTTGGTTACATAACTTGAATCAAAGATGTACTTTAAAGTAGTTTAGGTTGAGTTAAATAAGGGTAATTTTTAAAAACATCAAAATGGCTTCGTGAATAAAATGTTAATTTTTGCAGCCTTTCAAATATGATCCTCAGAATATCCATCAGTATAATTATTTTTTTTACCATATGATATATGTTTTAACAGATTAACATCGTGTCAATAATGCCTTTTTTATTTCCTTTCTAACATCATTCACATCTTCAACATTGTTATGTTGGTCGATATCGAGTCGACATCGTTTCAACATTGCCTTCTTATTTTCATTGTTTACATCGTTCACATCCTCCATATTGCAATGTTGATAGATATTAAATTGAGTGGACATTGTGTTAACATTGCATTCTTTTTTTTCTTGTTTTCGTCGTTCCAATCGGCGACATTGAAATGATGGTCGATATCGAGTCGATATCATGTCAACATGTCGTCGACATTGCAGTGTTGGTCGATATCTGGTTGATATCTGGCCGACATCGTGTTAACATTGCCTTCTTATTTTTTTTTGTTTACATCGTTTAAATCGGCGACATTGAAATGATGGTCGATATCGAGTCGATATCATGTCAACATTGCGTTCTTTTTTCTTTTTACAATGTTCACATCGTGACATCGCAATGTTGGTTGATATTGAATTGACATCGTTTCAACATTGCCCTTTTTGTCCCCCGCTTTAAAAGTGGGGGATATTAATTTGGGTTTGTCCGTCTAGCCGTCTGTCTAGCCGTCCGTCCGTCCGTCCGTCTTTCTGTCTGTCTGTAACGCTTTCGTTTCCACACGATATCTCGAGAACCCTTTGAGCTTTTGCAATGAAATTTAGCACAGCAACTCCTTGTGGACTAAAGAAGACCCCTATTGATTTTGAGGTCTAAAGGTCAAAGGTCAAGGTCATAAATAAGCAAATTCTGTCTGTTAAAACACTTTCGTTTCCACACGATATCTCTAGAACCATTTGAGCTATTGCAATGAAATTTTATATAACAACTCCCTGTGGCCTAATGAAGATCCCTATTGATTTTGAGGTCAAAAGGTCAAAGTTCAAGTTCGTAAATTTATAAATTCTCTCTGTGTGAAATACTATTATTTCCGGGCGATATTTCAAGAAGATTTTGAGCTTATGCAATGTAATTTTATATCAAAACTCCCTAGGACGTCTCTCGCCCCTCTCAAAGTGCCCTGTCCCGTTTGTTTTATTAGTATTTATAGTATTACATGTCGCTTTTTTTAGCGCAGGGGCATGAGGAGAGTTATTACGTATAAAACAGGTTCTCGGCGGACTTTATGTTCTTATTACATCTATTAGAACTGTTTAATAAAGGCTAAATAAATCAAACACCATGGATTGTGTAAATTTTGAGAATACCGAACATGAAAACATGAATATATACATGTATGTGACTTCACTTCTGCATATACTTCATATCATGTAAAGCGATTCCGTGGTCTAGTGGTTATGTCACTCGCTTCAAGTGTGAGAGGTCCCGGGATCGAATCTCGGTCGAATCTTTCTTTTTTTTTTTAATACTTTATATGCATATTGACATACATGTATTTTATTTGCTTCAGTATACATTTAATAATTCTACAAATTCAGTCAGGGGGAGCCGACTTTTTCCCTAAGCGGGGGACACGAATTCTCTGAATTAGCTTGTTTTTCTTAATTACATTATCAACATAGTCGACATTGTAAATGTTTATAGACATTGAGTGGACATTCTGCCATCATTGCCTTCTCATTTTTCTTGTTTACAATTAAGGTAAACATCGCCATGTTAGTCGACATTGCACTGTGTTGGTCAATATCAAGTCGACATTTTTCCAACATTGTCTTTTTCTTGTTTACATCATTCAAATCGGCAACATTGAAAATGTTGGTTGAAATAGAATCGACTTCGTGTCAGCATTGCGTTTTTTTCCTCTTGTTCACAACGTTCACATCGTCGAAATTGCAATGTTGATCGATATTGCAATATTGGTCGCAGTTATGATAAGGCTGTCCAATGGCTTAAATGCCTTGAAAGTATACTTTTTAATATGTGATCTTTGTTTGAAATTGCGGTCAACGTGAGATACATGTAATAGTTTAATCAGGTTTTACTTTACAGCGTTTTTGTGATGTCACATGACTTTGTTGATCACCTGACAGAGATTAAAGATATTCCTAATTGTTGCACAAAATTGCTTCGGCACAAGTGCAAATCAAACATATTGTGCAAAGTGTGTTACATAGATCAATTCATCGAGATTTCTAGAACATAGAAAGTGCTGGGGCAGGTTTAAAGTTTAATCTTTAAGAAAATATTTTTAGAGAAATTCAACTCACCAACATAAGGAAGGGGTTTTTCCACTTTTATCACGATTTATACAAAAATGGATAAACTAGACGCAATCCGCCAGCAAAATCAGTTAGAGAACAAACATACTTTTCTTGTAAATTCACCACAGAATATCTTCAATTTGTCCTTGTTTATCACTTGTGCCAGTCTAATATAAACACGATTCAAAAATTCTAACTCTGTCAACGGGCGTTTAAGGAGAGCATTTCACACATAATTGTTTGCTATTGTTTGAATATGTGTATGTCAGACAAGCAAAATAAAATAAAGATATTTAAATTTCAAATGTTCAACATCATAACAGCACACTCTAGCTTAAAAAACAATCCTTACACTTGAATTAAACAACAAGTCCCAAACATAAACCTACATGCCATGTAATAATAATGACACTTTCCCCGTAATTATGTCAGCTCAAGTATGCAGTGACTTGACGTCATATTCTATTTTACGTCATATCTAGGTAGTTCAGAGGAGTGAGTACAGTTTTAACAGTTTGATTTTATACGGGCGGCCTTATCCTAGCTGCGTTTACATTGTTCACATCGTCGACATTGCAGTGTTGGTCGATATCGAGTGGACATCTCGTGAACATTACCTTCTTATTTTTCTTGTTTTTGTCGTTCACATTATCGATATCACAGTGTTGTTCGATATCGAGTTTCAGCATTTTTTTTTAACATTGCAATGTCGAAGATGTAGACATACAATGTAGTACAAATTACAATTTCGACGATGTAGACGCAATATCATTTCAACATTGTTCACATTGAGAAGTCCACGATGCCGACATACAATGTAAAAATAATTACAATGTAGATGCGATATTGTATCGACATTGTTTACATTGCGACGTTGACTATTCGTCATGTAGAAACAATAACAATGTAGACTATGTTAAAGCAATATTGTATCAACATTGTTTACATTGCAATGTTTTCATAATGAATAAAAACAATGTGGACAATCTAATCACAATGTCATGTAAACATTGTTATCACTGCGATGTCAACAATATCAAATTGATAAAGTGAGGGTAGGACGGGCCCAAAATAGCAATTTTAATTTTTCAAATGAAATATATATGTCTTAATCTTTTCAATAACCGTTGGACCATAAAAGCTGAAACGTATATAGAAGCATAATGGTGTGTAGTGTAGATTCTAACTTGTTCAAATCATGACCCTTATTGGTACATGTAGGGCGGGGCTGCAATAGGGAATCTAAGTTTTACCTTGAAATATATATAGGAAAATATTGTCCTAAAGAACAACTTGCCTGAGGTAGTGCAGATTCTGAATTATATCAAAATATGACTCCTGGTGTAGGACGGGATCACAGTAGGTATTACAAGTGGGAAGATCAGTTGAAAAAAGGAGGACCAAAATTACTCAGGTTAGGGTTGCGGCCTATGGACAACTTGTTATAATCTATATCTAGAAGTAAATGAATTCTTTTGAAGAGGACATTCATATCTATTGTTGATTTTCAAAGGTACCTCTAACGAATGGAGGGGGTTGTTTACTGGATTTAATAAAGAAGAATATGTAATGATTTTTATTTCCCAACAAATATGAAATACAAAATTTAAATTTGAAATTAACTTCAAAATTTTTAATTTTGTCTGACGTTAGATAATGTTACGTTTCTCAGCTAGATCATTGTCAACATTGCTGAGACACACGGGTCCTTTCAACGCTGATTTAAAAGAAAAAGGCACTGGACTCCTCCATAAGGAATAGTAGTTAGACTAAGTATTAGGGCGCTATTTTGGTTTATATGTACAGTGCATTCTACGACAAGCGATTGGAGGAAGAAACTGTATGAACGCGCAGTATAAATAAAGCACTGAACAGTCATGTAACACACTGAAGTTTAGCATTTGATGAGCGTTGTGGGACCCTTTTTCTTCCAACGTCGTATGATTAATCTTTGATATATTTTTAGCGTTTTCAAACTGCGCATAAAAATTAACTCTATGAATGCGCAATATAAATAAAGCTAATATAGTCAATATATAGTCATTTGTATAGTCATTTCATATAGAATGACTACATAGTCATTTGTCAATTGAAGTTCCGGATTTGATGAGCGTTTTTTCGGTAGTTTTGGTAACATGTATTGTGGAACCTTCTTTCCTCCAACGTTGTAAAATTAATCTTTTATATAATTTAAGCGTTCTTCTATTGCACATGAATGCAATGAAAATGAATACACCTTGTAGACTGTATACTGCGCCAACCACATCGGAAAACCCTGACTCTTCTAGAAAGCCGTCCAGAATCTGTAACAACCATGTTGCTCCGGTTATTGTGAGTAAGCGCGCAAATAGGGAAAACTCATTTGTCTTTGCTTTATTTTTGCGGACTTTGGGAGATCGAATTATTGTGGACATGGTTTTAATAAAGAAAATTAAGTTCACTATACACAGCAGCCCAAAAGGAATGAGGAAAAATGCGATCAGGTGTAGTCTTTCGTCTATAAAGCATTTTACTTTTCCGTATCCGATATCATTATGTTTTGCTACCGACACAGCTATGTTGATTGAAACAACAACCAGCGGGTGTAACAAAGATATAAATAGAATATTTACCTAAGATGCACAATTTGTTAGTTTGGTTGACCCGAGGAAATTTTGAATGAAAAACTCGATACAAATGCAAGCTACATATGTTCATAGAGAAGAATGAGGTCAGCCACAGGTAGTGGGTAATTATGCCATATACTACACATCCTGTAGTATTGATCTCCCTCCCGCTGCCCGTAAGGATGAAAACGTCTGTCGTGAACAAAACGGCAACGAGAATCATAATAGTTCCTCCTGGCAATGTCCGAAGCTCATGGAATATACAGTAGGTGCAAAACGTTATAAAGAGAAAAATACTGGATAAAGTCAGTAAAGCAACGTCTGTGATGGAATGCTGTGTGTTTTTCTTCAAATTAAGTTTGTAAGTCGTTCTTGTGTCATCGTGAATCTGACGCAAGGTAGAGACACATACTCGTGCAGTGCCTTCGGGCAAAATGTCAAAATCATCAGCTTCTAAAGATATATCGTACATTTTTTTCTTTCCAGTTTCATAAATTTCAAATTCTTCTGGTCTAAACTCTGTTTGTGTGCAAACTAAAAGGTTGCTAACTCGAACTTCACGATATTTAGTCCAAGCGAAGGAACCATTATCATAGTTAAAGGAACAAGCCCAGATCGATTCATCGGAAGGAACATATGAAATCAGGGTAAATCCAGGAATGCTAAAGTTGTACTTAATGTTTAAGATATTTAATTCTCTTTGAAGTCTTAGGACTGGATTTTCAAAAAATAATTTGAAACTCAAATGCAGTTGAAAATAATTCTCCAGAAATGTTTCTCGCTCACATGGTATATCAATGTCCGTTATCAGTTCTCTCACAGAACTTTGTCCAAAGAAAGACTGCAATTTAGACAATGTAAATCGATGAATATATGTCAGGATATCCCCGATAGAAGCGTTATACTGTGTAGAGCAGTTGAAATAGGCACCAATTTGGTATCGGAGATTTTGTGCTTCTCTAAATAGAGGCACACAAGATTTACTAAGATTCAAAGTTTTCCCGGGATAACATGTGACGTGTCTGCAGCCTCCCTAAAACAGAAAATGTAAGCGCTTAAATAAGTCATTTAGGAAGAAAGTATTGCACAAGTTAAAAAACAAAGCAGAAATTGACTGTATGATAGAATACAGAAATACAAATACCATCATTGAGTAAAGGTTCTGTGCTTCCGTACATTGACGTTCACTGGCTGCTTCAACGCTGAAATTGTCACTCGGATATTCATATAAATAATTTAAGGATTTCACGGCAGGTCTTAAGGGTGAATAGTATTGAGCTAATAGTTCGTCGCTAAAGATAGGATTTGTGTATTCTTTTTGCACTTGCATATCTTTTGTACACTTGTAGTTGGTTTCTTCTTGTGGAGGATATGATAATATGTTACAGCGACTCTTTTCCCCTTTTTCAATCAATTCTTCAAACGAAGAAAAGAAATTGATGTCTAAGAACTCATCACAAACAATTTTCAAAGGCCAGGGATCGTAACTGAATTCAAAATTGCATTCAGCACAGTAACGGTTAAGGTACGCCCGGGAAGACGTCTGACTGGTCACTGGAGGATAGAGAATCTTCTCAATAGAACTAGAATCCCCTTCACATTTCCGTTTTGTTTCCTCGACTGTATTTTTTGGACAGGAATTAATCATGAGAAAGGTTGAACTTTCTTCATAGTAAAAAGACTTCTTAATAATGGCAGGAGATATGCAGATTGGCTCTTGATGAGATAAATATAAATCCAGGCAACAGTTGTGATCTAACCAGCATTTCGTTTTACAGGAACATGGCGGACAGTTATGAGTGATATTTCTAGTTTTTGGTGTCCAAGGAAAAACAAAATCATGCATTAAGCAAAAGTGACTTGAGCCACACAACATAAAGTGTTCCTGAAGACGGTTTCTGATATTCCAGTCTGACGATGTGCTCACTTCTTTGAAGGTTGAAAGTAAAATTATAAACAAAATATTGTAATCCATGTTTAGTAAATATTAGCAGCTAATATTGTCAGCAAAACTTCGTGCATCTCTTTACTTATTATTAATTTTCTAAAATGGCGTTTATTCTCACAAATTGTATCTTATGTATTTTTTTTTCAACAGAGTCTTTTTACTAAGCATGAATCTTTTTATTAAGCATGAATAAACAAGTGAACAAGAAGAAAGTTTCTTGGAAATGTGCGTATATCCTTTTTATTTATCGTGTGATAATTCAGGCACTTATGTAGTATTTTATAAACAAAGAGATCAGTATTCTTTTTAAATACATGTCTTAAAAATACCCAATATCATCTTTACATATAAAGAAGACAGTCATGTGAACAAGGCCGACAAAATGCCTAACGTTAGAGTACGACAAACAAGAAGGTGAACACAATTGTAACAAAACTTTTGTTGTTAATTCATCTAACATTGAAGTAAACGTTATGTAAAATTTCTACAATTTGCAAAATCAATATCTCACAAAAATTATTTGCTTGTCAAATAACATACACACACGAAACGCAAAAAAAAGAATATGTTCGCGCAATATAACAAAATTTTTCAAAAAGTGCGTCTTCGGTTCATATTTTTGATAGCTAATTCTAAAAGTTTGCAAAAAATGGATCAAATACCCACTATACCTGAAAAATACATTTTTATAATTAAAAATTCGCATCTCCGAAAATAATTAGAAGATCCTGTAGCCACTGGTCATTTCACAAAGAAGATTAAAATGCCACCCTTAATCGGGAGCTGTCTAGCCTTGTTGTTAGCGTGCTAATATAAAAAACAAATTCATATTTTTATTAATAGGGATCGAACTCCATGAATACCACACTATTTTTTTTAAATAAAAAATACAATTTCGCCGAGAATATTTTCATAAAATGTTTTATTGTTTATAATTTCATAAATTATAAAGAACAAGTCTCAATAAGGCATTATATGTTGTCTCCAGTTACTCGTCAAACTTTAAACTTTCATTAAAAACCTTAAAAAGGAAATTATATTGTTCTCTTACGTCTGTAGTATTTGCGCCAACGTTTAAAAATATCAAATACAAATTGCATGCAATAGACAATATGCGAAGCTGTGTTTTGAAGGTGGGGTTCTTTGATTTTCATGAAGATTAAAAGAAATTTATGAGAGGTACCCATTTCACAGCTTTCGTAAACATCGAACCCTTGTTTGTTCAAAGTCGAGATCAAAATATAATGTGTATATTGTATGTATACAGATTGTGTGAAAATATCATTGTTGAACAAACTTGTGCTCTTTGTTTTTTACTTAAAAGTATTGTTACGTTTCACAAAGTGTACCTGTGAAATTTGGGTTAATTCTTGTTTACAAGTTTGGAATATATGGAACTTGAACCCGATGTTTATAAACTCCGTAAATAATTGTCAATGAACGGTTAACAAAAAAGAATGCAGGTTACGACAACGGCACCTAAAAAATAAAAAAAATACAGAAACCAAAGAAAACCGGAATACATAAAAGAAGTGGCGACCAGAGAACCCGAGAACCAGGGAAACGCGCAGTAGTTGACGTCGGCGGCCAAACGTCAACTACAAAACAGAAAAGGCCACATGTTTTTTGGAATAAAGAACTCAAATACTCGCAGTACCAACTTATTAACAATTGATGCACTTGTTAACAAAATTAATTGTATTATTGACACTGGTTCAGTTATAACAATTATCCACCCAAAGAAATATTACAAGATAGAAAGATGTGTGAGACCTACATTATTTCCAAACCGTAGTAACTTACAAATGGCAAACGGCGATTTAGTTGTACCAGTAGGCCAGACTGAACTTCAAATTGGTATTAATGATGAAGTTACGGAACATAAAGTTGTCGTCGCTGACGTTGAATCACATAATATGATCTTAGGTCTTGATTTTCCTAAACAGCATAACTGTCAATTGAACTTTGGTGAAGGAACTCTTACATTAGGAAAGAATAAGTTACTATGTGACCTAAATAGTGAACAGAATCCTGTGTTCAACATTTGCGTGCAAGAAACTTTACAACATGATAATAGTGACCGACGACCATGTGAACCTCGTGACGAGAAGGAGACGAACGACGCTGAGAAACATATCAGAGACTGTTCCATTGGTGAAGCAAAGAAGAATCCACCAAGGGCAGCCAGATGTACCGGAAAACCGGGTCAGTGTTTACTTAGGAAACCACTGAAACGAGTGCCCAACGACATCCTTAGTCCTTTACAACGGACCAAGAAGGGTAACGAGGACGTTGTTACCAGTTCAGATTATTACACCCGATGGATAAAAGCAACCGAGAACCAGAAACGAAAGTATGGAACCAAGTGAAACCAGATTCATTACAACTCAGGACAACATGTGTGGATCGCATCAAAGGCAAGGACCAAAGGAAGATGTCCTAAACTTCAGGTTCTTTGGAATGAACCTTTCAAAGTGTTATGTGCCGTGTCCGATTCGGTATTCAAAGTGAAAAGGTCTACAGCCGAGAAACCAAAATATGTGCATTATGACCAGATGAAGCTGTTTCGTGGTGAAGCAGATGACATTATATCCATGTAACGCATATCTCGAAAGACATTACCAGGTGGACTTGTATAAGTCATTGATAAAATACCCCGAAACGACTTAAGAAGGGGGTATTGTTACGTTTCACAAAGTGTACCTGTGAAATTTGGGTTAATTCTTGTTTACAAGTTTGGAATATATGGAACTTGAACCCAATGTTTATAAACTTTGTAAATAATTGTCAATGAACGGTTAACGAAAGAAATAAACTTTAATTGTTTTATTGACTTTATTAATTTAACATGTATAATTTATCAAAGTTGTGTATTTTGTATGTTTTATATGGGTACAACGTTATTTTAAAATTTAGTAGGTAATTTTGTTGGTCAAAACCCGCTAACTTATTGATTGCATTGATTGTGACGTCATAGGAATCTGATTGTCTCTTACGTCATCATAACAACTTTTGTCTATATAAACCAGCGGTTTTAAGTTTAGACTTCAGTCGGCTGTGGGGAGCGACTCGGAGCACACAGCCTTCCCTGGTATGGATAAAGTGACCTAAGTCAATTTGAGGAAGGACTCCGTATACTTCGGATATAAGACGGTACCAAGTCGTATACGAAACCATTAAGGGGACCAAGTTAGTAGGAACGTCCTGTATTGACCATCGGTTTGTCACCTTTTTGTTAACCAAATAACGTTGTACCAACCAAGTTACAGTGTACCATTTTGTGTGTTTATAAGAGGACCATTTGATCGTCTTAATAAATGTTATAAACTTTTAACGAGTTTTTTTCCTAACAAATCTGATACAAACATTGTTTTATGTGGACCAAAAATTGGTCATTTCGTCAACCTATTAAGTGACCAAAAGTTGGTCTTTACTTCAACCTAAAAGTTGGTCATAACGACAACCTATTAAGTGACTAAAAATTGGTCATTGATTATTCCATAAACTGTGACCAACGGAATCATCAGATCTCAACAAGTAACCAGAAAACCAATAGCGGCCCACGAGTTTATTACACGATAGCCTCGGTTTCGTTACAGTATCATGATTTTGAATCTGATCGGTGAGTACATTTATATAGGATTAACCTCTTGTTGACCTGCTTAGAATAGATAATATGTCACTGTCACAAGTGAATACCTTGGAAAGCGTGTGTTCAGTAGAAAGCGACACCTGTGGCTCGTATTTAAAAAGTGCAGTCAACAGCTTCTTTTAAAAAATTCAAAACAAGGTTCTCTATAGACTTCGATGAATATCACCTATGTTAAACGTTGATGATTTTTACGGAACATAGTTTAATTTTCATGCAGGTAATCGCAATTTTCTTGACAGGAATCAATATACAAGTAGATGTGTATAAATATATTAATCAGTTTCTTGCGAGAAAGAAACAAACGAGCAAAAAATACCAAAAACATAACAACTTTTTTTTTTTCAGATTTAATCAGTATAAACAAATGCACTATACTGACCACTTCAATATTCAACGCTACATTACACTCTTGCCATGCCTTTTTTGGGGTGCATATACACTCGGAAAAATTTCGAATGTATTAATGCAACAAAGATGATTATTGAGTTTGAATTTCATTTACCAGTCTTGTGATATTTACTATATTATATGAAAGAATCCTTGTAGGGTATAATAATTATTTATCCATTCCAACAACTGTTTTTAAAGTGATAATACACATGTATATTACATGTATTTATACACGTTTGTATTAATAATTAATCGATACGAAAATCGGACTATTCATTGCAGAATTTAGAGCGGAATTAAGAAATACATATACATGTCAGGTAGGAAGTAGGGGAGGGGTGACCCGACCCTCCTTTTCAGAGATATTTAAATCTTTAGCCCCCCCCCCCCCCCAAAAAAAAAACCACTTACGCCTTTACGCGGTTACGCTAGGAATAAACACACATTAATTATAATGTTATTGTTAAATTTTTAAAATCAAAAGTAGAAATAATACTCCCACTCCTATTTAATCATTTTTTTTCAAGTTTTAGAGGGTTTCATCTTTTTCTTATGTTTTAAGGCTTTATCAAACTTTTGTTCGGGTATCTATTCTTGTTTAATATTTTATCTCGGCTCCCGTTTTCCAGAAGAAAGGGAGTATATTTCTGTGTGTAATTGCCGTGAATTATTCGATCAATAATACTCCCACTCCTATTTAATCATTTTTTTTCAAGTTTGGGAGGGTTTCATCTTTTTCTTATGCTTTAATGCTTTATCAAACTTTTGTTCGGGTATCTATTCTTGTTTAATATTTTATCTCAGCTCCCGTTTTCCAGAAGAAAGGGAGTATATTTCTGTGTTTAATTGCCGTGAATTATTCGATCGCTTGCACTTTTTAAATTTACATTATCATATAAAAGATAATTAATATAGTGGTTAATTTAAAATATTTTGAGATTTTATTCAAAAGTGATAGAAATAAATAAAATAACGTGATTAGGGGATTTTAAAACTCCGACCTAAAATACCTCAATCACCCACCCCAAGTTAAGAAGAATACGAAAATGCAAAATAAAATGCAAGCTTTTTGAAGATATTTTTACCATCGTATATTGTTTCACTTTATTATTTCTTGACTTATCTCTCGCTGCATCCCACCATGTCCTCCTTTACATAGTACCTAATTTAAATGTCTCCGCCCATTTATATGTAAAGATAAATTGCACTCTGTTAGAAAGAAAATGTTCCGGAATTTGCATGTGCGGTAGGTGTTGAAAAATTGCTCGTATTTCTTAGTACTCTAAGTCATTTAAAATGATTGTACAAAATTTTAATTAAAAGTGCTATGTAATACACCATTAAAATGAAAATAATACTGTATCCTCAAGTATATTCTGTAAAATAAGGGCGAAAAAGGGACCAAGCTACTATACTTAAGTGGAATACTCCTTTTAAAAGTCTCTCTCTGTAAATATTTATTTACAAACTGAATATGATTTTTTTAACTCCGAAGTTTTAGGCATTCTGCACGCCTTTGCGATGAATATTTGAAACAGTGTGAACTTAGATTTAAAAAGGGATTCTTCTATTAATTCTAAAAAAAAAATGAAAAAAAAATCATCCATTTAAAAAGACAATTTTACTAAGTGATGGTATCCTGAGAGGAAATTTGATCGATTTATTTTAGAAGCAAGGTCGGGTTAAGATCATTATCTTTTTTCCTTGACATTAAAAATAAAATATTACTATTGTCAATCATTTGAGGCTTTCTTCTATTTCAAAAGATAAAATGTTTATCATTTTGCATTAAAAGATGTTACCATATAGGTTCTATCAGAAGATGCTACCAAATGTGCATTAATATTTTAACTGAAATAAATATTAGTTTATCCGAATTTCCTCTATTTTTCTTTTAGGGAATATCAGTTTTTAAATCATAAATCGAATATTTAAAATTTTCTTTTTTCACATATTGTAAAGTAGTTATATAAAAAATAAACAAAATGCCCCAACTTCTATTTAGATTGGAAGTTTTTTAAAAGCTATGAATCTGATATATTTTAAAACTTTAGTCTATTATTATTAATTTGACTTCTAGTTAATTTTTCATTGAATCTGCTTCAAAAGCACTAGATAATTTTAACCAAACTTCCAAGTTATCTCCATATCCTTCCTTTAACCAAGCTTCCAACAAACATTCTTTGTTGAGGGAATTCAACAATTTTAGAATAAAGAGCAAAGTCCTCTTTAAAACGGAGAAAATTAAATATTAATGGAAAATTGAAACAATGCTCAAAAATATTTTTCCTACAATCACTGAAATAGGAAATCAAGTAAAAGCTTCATTACGTTTTGAAGATTCAGATTTAATAAAATCCTAACCTCTGGTTTAGAGTCGCACCACAAGAGGTGATCAATCAAACAAAAAGGAATAAGGAGGAAAAAATCTCAAGAAAAGCAAAGCCATGATTAGTCATATTATAATAGAAGCATTCAATTTTAAGGCAAGTATAAAAGCCATGGTGAGAAACATCCTCAGATGCTTAAGATTCAAATTTGTTCCAGCTCTCGACTCCCAATGCTAGATTAAGGCCAAAACAGGGGATAATAAGTATACATAGGAAAATAAAAGGGGATATCATTGACACTCGTCAACTTCCCTTACTTATGCAGCACTATTCATTGATTAATTGCATAAGGAGTTATATATCTTAGTTGATTTGAAACGCAATAGCATGATTTACGATTTCTAAAGCGAGGTAAAATTTTGACAAACAAGTCGATGAAACAAGAATTTCAACATCCTCGTTAGATTAAAGTCATCATTTCGTAAGTTCTATGGTCGAAACAATGACTTTGTCAGCAATTACAATATATTCATTGAGTCACATTTTGACTGATGTTTTTCATTCTAGTTGTTAGTACATTACTTATACACTGAATTGAAGACGGACTTTTGCGTTATTTCCTGATCATGACTAGGAGCATATGGCGGGCGTTACCGGTCAGCATGGGATGCTCACTCCTCCAAGGCACCTGATCCAACTTCTAATGTTTTGGATGTCTTTGTTTAAATTGCCCCTTATTTTGTTTTGTTTTATGTACTTTTGATCTTGAATACTGTTCATTACATTTATCTCCTTATGTTTCATTTAAAACTATTCTTTCATAAACAGCAGATATCAAGTTTGAGAATAACTGCCCCCTGTTTCCGACAAGAGTTAGACGGAAATGGGACAAGATATATTTTCTACTTTTCAGTTATGAACTGATTTTATATTATATATATATTTTTTATGAAGCAGAATTTGTGCAAAATCTTATGCGTGAAAAGAAGAAAACACTTGCTGTGGCCTTCAACTCGACATTTAAATATATCGAAGACGCATTGTCAATTAACAAAGGTAATCTCCATTCCTATGTCGATACGATATATCCTGGTGATGCTGAGATAAAAGATACCACAGAGTTAGACACATCTGTTTCATACATGGATATCTTCCGTGAAAAGACGTTAATGTTAATCTAACAACCAAGCTATATGATAAACGTGATGACTTTTTAACCATCTATCGTCAACTTCCCTTACTTATGCAGCAATATACCTTTATCACCTGCATACGGAGTATATATAACACAGTTAATTCGATACGCAAGGGCATGATCTACGAATGAACACTTTTTAAAAGGAGGTAAATTATTGACAAGCAAGCTGATGAAACAAGAATATCAACAGTCTAGTTTAAAGTCATAATTTCGTAAGTTCTATGGTCGATACAATTACCTGTTCAACAAATATATTTTATCATTGAGTCAAATGCTGACTGACGTTTTTCATACGAGGGGCATTTCAAAAGTTATGGCAACAGTTTAATAAAAAAAATTAACCGCTTTACAAAGATTTTTGAGTTTGATATCATTGGAAAGATGAAAATATACACACATTGAGACGTCACTTTTAAATTCAAGGAAGTATACAGAATTTTCTACCTTGACTAAATCAGTGATGCATTATGACGTCAGTTAGGTCTTTTGAATACTTTTCTTTTGAATAATTTGTTATGTTTGGAGACTGGGTAACAACATTTTTCGTGTTTTGTCAGACCTCTTCTCAATGTTCGCTTGTCAGAAGTACATAACGTACGCTCAAATAGTTCGTCATTTTCCGCAGTAATAAAACATTTTAGGAACTCTTCAAGCATTAAAGGCACAAAAGTAAATTCATCGATAACAGTACGGAGACCCCAGGTCTCCTTATATATATTGATTGAATTTTATATAATAGACAGTTTTCCTTGTCTTACTCAAATACAGTCATAATTCACTTTACATTTTAAATACATTTTAAATTTAAAAGGGGTCCATAGGTAATCTTTTGCACATCATTAAGGGGGCCTGAGGTTCCATATATTGGAGAAAAGAGGACACCTTATATTGTTCATCAGTAGGGGGACCAGATATAACCTCATATTGTTCATTAGGAAGGGGGGCAGAGGTCACATTATATTTCATCATAAGAGGGACCAGAGGTCACCATATTTTTGTACATCATAAGGGGGACCAGAGGTCACCTTACATTGAACATCAGTAGTGGGACCTGAGGTTACCATATCTTGTACATCAAGAGGAGGACTAGAGGTCACCTTATATTGTACATCATTAAAACTAATTGTCACACTATTTTGAACAACAATGAAGACACCAGAAGACACGCTATATTTTACATCAACAAGAAAACCAGAGATTACCTCATATTGTAAGTCAACAAGGAGACCAGAAGACACCCGATATTTTACATCAATATGGAGACAAAAGGACTCCTTATTTGGTCAGCTGAATCAACTCATCTGACTTATTGCTATCTGTTTTTTTTCTGTATTATGCGTTAATATTCGAACATTTTCAGCTTCTCTGTGCAATCCCTCCCTAGGACCATCGGGTTGGGGCGAAACCACTACTACTGATGCAATCTTTAAAAAGCTTCTTTACTCACTGACATTAAGCTGTCAAACTGTTGGCATAATTATTAACAGCATTGACTCCTCTACCCAAATTGGCATAATTATTAATAGCATTGACTCCTCTACCCAAATTGTGAAATTCATTGTCCCAGGGTGAAAGGCAGAAGGATAAAACGTACGCTGAACTAGGACCTGAGGTCCCCTGCTCAGTTCACGACTATCGGGCCTGTTTACTCCGCTACAAAATGTAGTTCGTTGCACACGTAAAGTGAAACTAGAATAAATCGTAATACTGTGAAGCCTTTAAAGTGTAAAACAAACAACTTTTTAAAAGGAATAACCATCTGATGGGTATTAGAAAAGATAGAGGGGGTGGAGGGTGGGTGCTGAGCAACATTAACTGCAATTTTATGCCATATATGATATATAAGCGTTTAACATTTATGGATTAGGTTAGGTGACCTGTGGTCTCCCCTATAATTTTATTCCATGTAACGTTATAGTACACATCAGTAGGGGACAACAGTAAGGTGACCAGAGAACAAGTAACATTGTACATCAGTAGGGGGACCAGAGGTCACCTTATATTGTACATCAGTAGGGGGACATCAGTAGGAGTACCAGAGGACACCTTATATAGTACATAAGTAGGGGGACCAGAGGTCACCTTAAACTGTACATCAGTAGGGGAACAAGAGGACACCTTAATGTACATCAGTAGGGGAACCAGAGGACACCTTATTTGTACATCAGTAGGAGTACCAGAGGACACCTAATATTGTACATCAGTTAGAGGACCAGTGTGTCACCTTATATAATACATCATTAGGTTGACCAGAAGTTACCTAATACTGTACATCAGAAGGGTACATCAGTAGGGGGAACAGAGGTCACCTTATACTAAGTACTCTACATGTACATCAGTAGGGGGACCAGAGGGCACCTTATACTGTACATCAGTAGGGGGACTAGAGGGCATTTTGAATTCTACATATGTAGGGGGACCAGAAGACACCTTATATTGTACATAAGTAGGGGACAACAGAAAGGGGGCCAGAGAACACCTTATAATCTACAGAGGTCACCTTTAATTCTACATATGTAGGGGGACCAGAGGTCACCTTAAATTGTACGTCAGTGGGGGGGGGGGGGGGGGGGGACCAGAGGTCACCTTATACTGTACATCAGTAGGGGACATCAGTAGGAGAGCAGAGTTCACCTTATATTGTACATAAGAAGTGGGACC
>NW_026923854.1:0-23120 GCF_032062105.1 Saccostrea cuccullata
AAACATTACGTTGTGTACCCACCATGAATAAATGTTATAATTACTTCAGCTCTGAATTTTGTATGGTTCATTGCAATTGATTCTCTAAAATAATTTTATTCATGCATTATTATAAAAAAAAAATCGATAAGTATAATATCATAACTTGCATGACTTTTAAAACACACAACTAAAGAACAGACCTTGCCCTATCGGCTATCAGTATTTCACCCCCTCCTTTTTGTGCTACAATCAAGTAAAATCATATAAATAAAACACCAAGTCTGTACTGTTCGTTTATACAAAGGTCTCGGACAAAAATGGAAGTAAAAAAAAATTATAATCTCTGCACAAAATTCTAATTTTACAAAAACGCAAGCCGTAACGATATCCCTATGGCAGAATGTACTAATAATTGACCCGATTCTAAAACGAAAGTAGAACTTTTACACGTGGTTGACATGTATGTTCCAGAACAAGAAGCACAAAGTGTGCATTAATGGAAAAAGTTAATTCAAGTTATGATTTATTTTATTTTGTTTTTTAACTGACTGATCGCATATAACATGTTTAATGAGTGGCGCATAATATTAGAAGCCATATGCCCATATAGACTTAAAACTGTATACAATGAAAAAAGAATTAGCCTAAAGAAAGACATGTATATATTTCAATGACTGAAAATCACACTGCATAAGATTTATGTCATGTAGTGTACAATGCTTAAGCCTTAAAAAATAATTAAAGAGAGAGAGAGGGGGAGAGAGAGAGAGAGAGAGAGAGAGAGAGAGAGAGAGAGAGAGAGAGAAAGCTAGAAAGCGACACAATGATATAAAATTCGCAGGGAGGACATCGGAGAACTAGAGCGCACTGTTTGGATATATATATAAAAAAAAAATTAAAGATGCTTAAATTTAATTATTTAACCCTGTCACATTCTTCTATAAAATAACAAAGTGTACGCTTAAGACTAGATTTTATGACAAATATTTAATACTGTCTTGTTAAAATGAGAGCTTAATTTAAAAGTAAAGGGGAAAAAATGGGGGGGTTCAACTTAATGTGCTCATGCATTTTCAGTTCTCCACACGGTAAAATAAATTGATATTTACAACCATTGACTGTATTAAAGTATTAATGATACCCACAAAAAGCTTTTGATTACAGTACACAGACATGTGAGAAAAAATATGAGATGAGAATTTTTTAACCTTTATGAACAAATATAAAACTTTTGAAAAAAGTACATGTATTGGGAAAAAAAAACCACTGCAAATACATGTACAATAGAATAATATTCCTCAGATAATGCCTTTAGTGTAAGGAGAAATTTAAAGAAAAAACATAAACATTTATGAAAGGTTATGTTAACATTATGGTCTAAAAATAATTATATTGAAAATACAGTACCGACCAGCCCCAACCTGACACCAACGCAGTCCCAGAACGCAGTCCCGGGGAGTGCTTTGGAACCGCTCTGGGACTGCTGTGGGACCCTGTGGGACTGCCATGGGACCGTTATGGGACTGCTCTGGGACTGCTCTAAAAAGCAGACCCAGCGGCCCCCGCACCCCCGGGCTGTCCCTGGGACTGCTTTGTTCACTCACGTGTGAAAAAAGGTTCTGAGTGACATGATAGCTCCGCCCCTTTGAGTATTCTGAATTTGCAGACTCCCTGTTGTTTTGTTTACTTGCAGCAGATATGAGTTTAAAATGTTTGATAAGAAGGGATTTCTTACAATCTTTTAATAAATAGAGATTATTATAGTTAATTAATATTAACCTAGACTGTATATTTACACAAATGTAGTTTAGAACAATTTTTAAAAAAAATAAAGTTGTAAAATGGGGAAAATTGGGATGTTTAAATTTTTTTCCCCCTAAATATCAGATATAAGATAAGGTTTAGGGGGAAAAAAATAACAAGCCTTTTTATTACGGGGGTATTTAATGTAAAATTAGATACTAAAAATTTGCATTGGTACTATTTAAAAATAATTATTGCACTTAAATGAAAGTTTTTTTAATTGAAAAAGGAACATGTTTTTAACCCTTAAATAGAAAACCTCACACTTTATTAAATGACCATAAAATAAAATTATCAAATTAATGCTACCATTCTTCCGTAACATAAACAATGTGGATAATCACTGGGGAAATTATTTATGAATTTTCGGTATTTTTTTAATTTATAAAAAAGTTATTAAAAGAGAACATTAATTTTAAAAATAAACAGTTGAAAATACCGGGAATTGTGATTGACATGTTGTATTTCTTTTTTTGTTTTGCTTGTGGTTACCTGGCCGATTAATGTGTATAAAAATGGTATCAACACTCGCGGTTTCAATCGCCTTTGGGAAAAATCAATTCATGTTATTTGTGTATAAATTTAGCGTTTCACATAAATTGAACATACTGGTCAACAATGACCCTAATTTCAATCTATGTAAAGCAAAAATAAAATTGAGAAATGAAATGTGTATGAATTTCTTTCAGGATTAATTAATTTTGAAAATAATTTGAATTTTAAATTTTTGGGGATTTACAGATATACACTCTAACATTTGCCAAAAAAATAAATCACTTAAAACTTAAAGCACAGTTTTATAGAGACAGAGAAATTTAAAATAATTAAATTGACATGTGAGTAAAAATAATCATGACTGAAAAATAATACTTGGCAAAATTAACAAAGATTTTTTTTTAAAAGCCCCAAAACTTAAGAAAATTTATTAGAGTATCCTAATAGTGTGGAAATTGGCCATATAAAGAAAAGAACTATTTAAAGCTTATTTTGGTGGAAAATAAATAATTCACGTTTAATTTTCTGTAGAAAAAATTAATATGGGAAACAGTATCAAACATAGAAAATTAAGAAATGGAATTATTTATATACCAGGTAATTGTGATTAATTTTATTTTAAAAAATAATTAATTTTAATTTTAATGAATTTTAATTTGGGACTGCTCTGGTGTAATATTCATGTTCAGTTTAAGTTTATACATGTAGGTGTGAAAGCATTCCTTTTAATAAATATTATTCCAATTGAGGTTCTCTGCGCGTACTGTTAATAAATGACCTTCGCATTCATGTAAGGATTATTGGCATCTACCCAGAATCAATTTCAACTGCCTTTTATAATCCCATTGTTTATTGGAAATCTCACTTTCTGAGTTAGCTCCGCCCATTACATTAATAAACCCCGCCCTCTGGGACTGCTGGGACTGCTTTCTGGGACTGCTGGGACTGCTCTCTGGGACCGCTGGGACTGCTGGGACCGCTCTGGGACTGCTGTGGGACTGCTCTGGGACCGCTCTGGGACTGCTCTGGGACTGCTTTGTGTCAGGTTGGGTCTGGTCGGTACTGTAATAGCTGGAAACTGAAAACAAATTAATAAAACGTGACTTTTTTTTATTTAGAATAATTCATTTTGTAATTGACTATAATGAATTTGTTAAAATATAAAAAAAAAAAAAAACAAAGTATCATTTCTCAGGCTATTTTAATCCATTCCCAGGTTAAAAACAATGACCACAGTAATTATCAGTAAATCTCAGCATCGACAGTACCTCAACAGTAATTATCAGTAATTCTCAGCAGCGACAGTACCTCAACAGTATTTATCAGCATTTATCAGACTCCACAGTAAAAGACGACAGTAATTATCAGTATTTATCAGCAACTGCTAAAATTATCAGCAACAGCAGTAATAATAACAGTAACTAGTGCTAATTGTAACGGGACCGTTACAGATGTTCCCAAACGCTCCCCATCTCCCTTTTGGTGCCATATTCCCTGTAAGCTTCATTAAATAAGACAAACTTTATGCATTTGAGACTTTAACGTTTACCCAGAAGGGTACCAACTTCATTCATATTTTAGCATTTCACGCGTGCGCATGTGAATGCGTGTGCGTAATGACCATATCATCTTATCTACACAATCTATACACTTTAATATACTAAATATTAAAATATTTAATCCGAAAGGATTAAAAAATACGCTAATTCAGGTGTATTTTTGATTTTACTCATTCCACGTGCACGCACGTGCATACATGAGCATGGTGACATACCTACTTGTGGAAGTCCATTACATCTATCTATGTTCTAAATCCCACTCAGTTTGGTTGAAAACCAAGGGAGTTATAGCTGATTAAAGTTTCAGCCAATCAGATTGCAGTGTACGTTCACGCACGTGTATGGATGTGCATGGTGACCATACCTTCTTGTAGAAGTCCATTATATCCATCTATGTTCCAAATCTCATCCTGTTTGGTTGAATACCAAGGGAGTTATAGCTATTTAAAGTTTCAGCCAATCAGATTGCAGCGCACGTACACGCATGCGTATGAATGTGCATAGTGACCATACCTTCTTGTAGAAGTCCATCATATCTATCTATGTTCCAAATCCCATTCTGTTTGGTTGAAAAACGAGGGAGTTATAGCCATTTAAAGTTTTAGCCAATCAGATTGCAGCGCACGTGCATGCACGTGTTTACATGACAATTGTTATGTGTCATATTGTAGTACATCCTGAAGTATGCATCTGTTTTAAATTTCAAAGCATTTTGTCAAAAAACAGAAAAGATATTGAGATTTTTGTTTCAGCCAATCAGAGCAAAGCGCACGTGCATGCGCGTGAGTTCGAGCTAATTTGACACTGTCACATTATCTACAGTATTAATATATCTTTATATAATGAGTTTCAAATCATTTCATCAAAAAATGTAAAAGTTATAGCTATATAAAGTATATCAGTCAATTCACTCATTTCACGCGCACGCACGTGCAGGCGTATGCGCGCAAAATGACCTTCGTTCCGCACACCTACACTACACACCTATTAACCCTAAAAAGGTTTTAGCTCAGTTGGGTGAACAGTTTCTGAGAACACTCGCGGACAAAAAAAGTACCGGAGAAGAAATAAGAAAAAAAATAATAACTAGAAAGTCTGCTATTGCAAGCAATAGCATATGTCGCCCCGTATTAGACAAGACTTTCATTTTTATCATCACTAAAACAAAAGTCCATAAGCTAAGTTTGAAAACTTTTGAGTTATATCAGTCCTTTCCATTGGAAACGGAAGACCTTAATTCGGTACATCCCTCTCATTATTTTTAGAATCGGTAGGAGAAGAAAGTAGTGCAGGAAAATTACAAGTTCCTCAATTTGCAGACTTGCATAAACGAAATCTGGCAGATGTACTGAACTGAGCCTCATACTTGTTAATTGGCAGTATCTTTCCTATCATAAAAGCTTGGGAAATGTAATTTATGAAGAAGATCAGCCGAATTATTTTGTGTATTGTAACGCCAGTGGGAACTCTGAAATTTCCCTCTTTCACTTTCATTTTAGAGGTTCTACCGAAAAACGAATCTGACATGCCACCATCAATTCGAGCATTTCTGCATTGCAGAGAGCTGATGTGTGTTATGAGATGATAAATCATGTGTGAACTTTCTCAGTTTAGCGGAATCATGAACATTTTCGGCGAGATGAATGTTTTGTATACAGTGGTGATCAAGGCTTTGCGAACCATCAGGCGCGGATCAAAGAATTTATGAATGAATAAAAACTATGGAAATGACGTACCAATTTTTTAATTTATACTTGCACTATCTAATGAAATGAATAATATACAAGAGATAGATATACAAGAAAACGCGAAATGATAATAAATGCAGCTGACAATCGTTATTTTTTTTTATATAGATAAAATAAAATATTTATAAATTCAAGAGACAAAACAGAAGGAGAATGAATGATGGCAAAATATTACATGACGGGAACTGAATTTTATGAATGAAGATTTTAAAAAGTTACTTGTAAGTTGTATATGTTATATCTGTGTATTGTACTTGGCTGTGTGCTTCAAAAAAAAGGGGGGGGGGGGTCGTCTTGAACATAGTAAATAGCCATAACGTTTGAACGGTAAGTACTAGGGCTTTCGTATTTCAAATATGTAATCCTTGTGAAGAACTTTTATTGGATACGACGAACTTTGACCCTTTGACCTAGACCTTGGAGAACACATGTGTACATCTGAATCTTTTTTTCTGTTTCGTTTCTATGGCAACCGTGAGCGACTCATTACAATTATTTTGAAAGTAGAAATCACTTTGACACATTGCAAGGAATAAACATTGAAAGTTTCAAAACGATTGCCTGAGTAGTTATTGAGAAAATCGAAATTAAAGAATTTTTACTTTCACCTGGTTTCCATGGCAATAATCGATTATATGAAAATTTTAAATACGAGTTGCAGAACTACAGATACTAATCCTTAAAATAAGAAAAGTTTCATGACGAACGTTTAAGGGACCAGAGAGAACACTCTCGGACAAAATTTGTCGCTTTTTACAGGTTTCCATGGCAACGGTAGACATATTGGAACTGAACGACCTCACTGCACAACTACAACCAGTGATCGTCCTTTGAGGAAAGTTTCAGGAAGATTGTCCCAGCCATCTCCGAGAAACAGCCTGGATAAAAAAAACATGCGTACAATATCAATATGTCGTCCCCGACTTCGTTCGGGGCGACATAATAATAATAACTAGTGAAAACGAACTCGTTAGAGCAATAGAAGAGGTCTTCCGTCCGATTCTAAAAAAAAAACCCGTAAAATCGAACGAAAAAAGTACAGATGGGTGATTGAACCAGGGTTACCAGCAAGTATTTCCAACACGCTTACCTTTACTATATTGGGACCACTCTTCTAAATTTATTTGTAAATATTTCCGCAACAGTATATCTGTCTTGAAATTGTGAAAGGCTGGTCACTATTCATAATTTCGCGCCAATTTAAAATCTTCACGTCTTTTGTTTGGAAAGTTCTATTAAAAAGGTGTGATAGCTTAAAAATTAAGAACGTTCTTATAGCTTAAATTGTGAGTTTTGCAAAAGTCATTTAACATGTTTAATACGTTCAATGTACGACGGACATAAAACATCGTTTATACTCAATTAATACGAAAGCAGTGTAATATGGGTAAATTCTTTAACATATTTCAATTTCCCAATTAGTTACACATTCATTAAAAAACTGAAACTGAAACTGAAAAACGTGCCTCACCCAACGATCTATTAGAAAACAAATGTTTACATAAACTTCATTAAACGTTCTTTTGAAAATATGGCTTACTCATTTTATTTTTTTCTATTAGCTTGAATGGGAAAACAGTGGCCGCGTTTTATACTCACTGAATATATTGTTTCTTGATAAACTTATGCTTACATGTATATTAATCGTGATTCGAGATCTTTTGTTCCATGATGCAAAACAAAAGGTTGTAGATATAGTATTTCATTTGTACATGTAGTCTCGTCTTTAATACTTTGAGAACCAGATAAAACTAAGAAGACCTCGCATTAAAACTTTAGTTAAAACAGAATTGCAACGTTATTACGACGTGACAATCAAAGTCTCTTTTACATTTCATTCATTTATCCTTATGCTAGTTTCAAACAACCACACGCTCAGCTGACTCCATAACCCCCTACGCGCTAAATGTCGGAGTTGACAGAGACTGACGCCAAAGGAAGCATCGAATTTTCAAATGTTAATATCTAGAGTTTGGATTTATCAATTTATAAACAAATTATATATTAAGCCTAATTAGAAGGGTTTCTATTAAAGATATTAAAATAATTCAAAAATTTTGAAAAACAAAAAAGTTAGAAAAATTGACTTTTTATATTTTTCATCTGGAAACAACAGGAAGTACTGAGAGACTTTCCGGAAAGGTCGCGTCCTGGATAGGGAATATCACGATCTATAATCCCTGAAAGTTTCACATTTATATCTTTTACCGTTCTTGAGATTAACAGCGGACAAAATGCCATTTTAAATTCACGAAAAGGTCTGTAATTTGGCACCGGAAGTGACGTCATCAAAAGTCTCTCGGATAAAATAATTTCGGATCACAACACATTGTTTGTGAGAATTTCGTGAAAATACACCTAGTAGTCTTTGAGAAATCGCGTTCACAAAATTAGATGGTCAGAAAAATAATAATAATAATAAGAAACAATAGAATCGCTATAAGGTCTTCCGTGAAGACGGAAGACCTTAATAATAATAATAAGAAGAAGAAACAGAGTAAACACAATATGTTCCCAACCTCCGTTTGGGGAACATAAATATCAGTAATTATCAGTAAGAACAGCACCGTATCAGTAATTATCAAACATTATCAGTAAAATTTGGGATTCTCAGTACTTTTTTCGTCCAGTAGTGGAAAGAACTTTCAACATCATCAGACAGAGATGCTACTGGCCACAAATGTTTAAGGACATCAAGAATTATTGTCAGAAATGTGAACGTTGCACAGTTTCAAAAATACCGCCACCAACAGTACACACCAGCATGGGACATTTAAGTGCATCAGAGCCATTAGAGATTGTTCTATCTGACGTATCCGTATACGTATCCCGTATCCGTATCGAGATATATGAATTGCATCTCGATCCCGATGTCTCAACCATTTAATACAATTTCCGTCTCTGTTTGTGGTTAAATAAGCCACAGTCATGCATTGGAAAATAGCAAATGGTAATTTTTCTTTTAAAAATACTTAACTGCTGTGAACCTCTATCATTTCGTAGAAAAATATCTATTTAAAAAAAAGAAAATGAATATAAATAAATTCAAGTATAGAATATTTCATTTTAATTATTTTGTTTTAAAATTAAATTCATTTTGTTTCAAAATAGATGTAGGAAGTCTCCTTTCTCTTTTTCCTCTCGCTTAATATCAGGATATTTTATTGATATATTCTGAATTTTTCATATACCTTTACACGGGTATAACGGTCTATCCACCCCCCCCGCCCTCACACACACTGAAATAGAAAATACGTTATCATCAACGCAATTGATAAACACTGTAGCCGTTTAAAGAGACTATTCAAACTGATTTCATAATTTATTTTCAGACCCAGGACCGTTCCGGTCTTGAGTATATGCATTGAAGAGCCTGTTCAACTCCTCCTTCCCTCCCCTCACATTAATTGGCGTCAGAAGCAAATTGAAAGTAGGGAGGGGGGTGGCTAATTGAAAGAGAAAAAAAATATAAGTCCTGAAAAACCTTGACATGCATAAAAAAGTACTTAAATTTTGTGTGTGTGGGCGGGGGGGGGGGGGGAGAGAGAGGGGGTCGAACTTTTTTCATTGCCTTTTTTTTTTTATCACTACCACTTACTCTTCTTTGACTGCAATACGACATGCCTTTTGAAAGTGGAAAGGGAGCTTATCCTACGCCTGCAGTCCCCCCAGTTCCGTTCTGTGCCTCACAATTTAATGTGCACACACGACATTTGATAACGACTTTTGACTATCATTCATTAACATCATTAGTGGTTGATATAAAAACTATTTCAGAATATGGTATTCAAAAAATATTATCTCAAATCTTTTTTTATGCTAAGATCAAAATAAATATGGCTCAAAATTTTCAAAATAATACATCTTATTTTGCTAAGTCTACTTTTCCATCGTGCTAATTTTCTTCTCTTTTTTTTATCCGACTTTCTTTTTATTTATATATACAATTTGGCCGAGATCGAGATCATTGTGCACAACGAAGAGAAGGAACTGCTTCAATGTAGCCAAGAAAAAAAATAACGCATTAAAAGAAAAATTACAGTGATGAAATACATGTATAAAGTTTTTCAAGCTTGCTTTGTTCACTATAAACTCGATCATGTAACTTTCATAAAAAGAAGTTAATATGCAAATAGAATAGTTTAAGAAAGGAAGATACATCGTAACCTAACATTTTCTTTTCTCCCCCTTTATCGACAAGTGTTAAATCAATTGAGTACTACATATACTGCGTTTAATCGCAACCCTGTCGGAAATTGTACATAATCAATTCTCAAGCTCCTTGAAACCCTGGATACGCATAGGCGTTACCCCCACTTTCTTGCAAAGATAGACATTAGACATAATATAGGCATTTGAAAGTGGGGTTTACCTTTTTTGTTGGTTTAGCCCCCCCCCTTTCAATTAACGCCCCCACTATTTGCCTGCGCCGCCCATGATACGGCTGTCGACCTAGAATTTAGGGAGTGTGTTTAAACCGCCCAGAATTACCAGCTATCCAATTTTTTTCTGGAGAACTATGACCATCAAATACGATTAATGGCCGCGGCATAAGATGATAAAAAAGGAAAAGAGGATGGACGTTTTCAGTAAATCCCCCATACACATTTGTTTTGCAATATGGTGAAATCTTTCCCAGTTAATGTACAATTACATGTTTTTACAATTAATTTACAAGTTTGAGATCAGAAGGTTTAACTGTATATATAATTATATATTATTGGGGATATGTCGTGTAAAATTCTTGTAAATATTAATGTTAATTTTAGAATGATAAATGAATACCCTAAGAGAAAAGAGAGAGAGAGAGAGAGAGAGATTTTCGAACAATTTTCTTCACATTTAAATAATTCAAATCATGCTTGTTTTTCTAATTTTTATTTTTACACTTTTACCCCCTCCCCTTCTCCCCCAAAACATGATGCATAAGGCGTGTATAGCAACTGATATGTTTTTTATTAAAAATATCACACTACATATCATTTTTTAGTGAATGAGGTTAAAAATCAAACATGAAACGATGGAAATGTAACCGGATTGTTTAGACATCGGGATCGAGATGCCTTTCATATCTCGATACGGATACGGATACGTATACGGATACGGATACGTCAGATAGAACAATCTCTATAGGAATGTATCGCTATAGACTTTTCCATCTTAGAAAAATCCCAGGATCGAAAATGTGTTAGTGTTAACGGATGTATTCAGTAAATGGACCATCGCAATTCCAACCAGGGATCAAACGGCACAGATTGTGGCAAAAGTGTTAGTGAAGGAATTATTCTGTGTATTTGGTGTGTGTAAGAGAATTCATTCCGACCAAGGAAAGTGCTTTGAGGCAGAAATAATACAACAACTGTGTTCGCTATATAACATCAAGAAATCCAGAACTACAGCCTATCACCCCCAAGGCAATGGCCAGTGTGAGCGTTTTAACAGAACCCTCCATGACCTACTACGCTCTTTACCTCCAGCTAGGAAACGGAAGTGGCCTGAGTACATAAGGGAGTTAGTGTTTTCCTACAATGTCACACCAAACGCATCGACTGGATACTCTCCTTACTACTTGATGTATGGTCGTCAGCCACATCTTCCGATAGATTTCCTTATAGGCCGAACTACCAAACCGTCATATGAAATCAACATCGACAGATGGGTAGAGCTACATTCAGAGAAGCTTGCGTTCGTTTACAACAGAGCCAAAGAAGAACTTAATAGAAACGAAACAGCGCGAAAACAGAGACACGACTTTGGCAGATGCGAAAAAGAACTCCAGATCGGCGACAAAGTGTAAGTTCGAAATCGAGGTGTGCGAGGCCGAGATAAGATTCAAGACAAATGGAAGCCGGAAATTCCTATCATTGTGGATAAACCGTTCAAATCAGTGTATAGTGTGAAACCAGTGAATGGTGATGTTGTGAAAAATGTAAATAGGGTTGAAATAAAACCAGTGATTTGTGATTCAAGTATGTGATTATTTCCCTGCCTACGTTGTGAAATATAGACTTATTCCGAGTGATGTAGAGACTCTACTTGACATTTTATATTGAACTATTTTCTTTTCATATTGCATATATTTTTCATATTGATGATAGTTTTATGATATTTTTTCTTATATACTTATTATATTAATTTGAGGACAGATTAACATTTCTGGGGGAGTATGTGGTAGACCAAATTTACTATTATAATTTATCTTATGTATTTATTCGTTTTGGAATCATTCTATTTTTCGTTTCATCTAAATTAATCTTAAATATTTTTTATCTTCAATTTCATTGGCTCATTTGATATTATCCAATAGGTATAATTTACCTTGAGTATAAGTAACCGTTCAAACTAAGCAAAATTGGGCAGTACTACATTTTTAAAGAAGAAATTATATCCAGCCGATATCAGATGCATCTTGTGGTCAAAGTCTTTATTCTAATTCTTCAATAAATAAAATGGATACCAACATCTGAGTCATCATTTGCCATTAACTGCTCGGTTACAGTATGTTGCGACAACTTATGAAATACGACCACTATTGGAATAAGTATTTCAATAATGGTTGAAAATGCATTTCAATTAGAAACATAGGTTGCAACCACTATTGAAATAATGTTCACATTTTAAATAAAGTTTTCAAGAGCATTGAAATAATGATTTCAAAAATGATTTATATAATTATTCTGATAGTTGCTGATATTTAAGACTAATACCACATTGCAAAACTTATTGAATTACTTAACTATTAAAAAAATATACAAGGATTATTGGTTCTTTATGTTATTCTGCATTTTAAATTAATTTATTGCGTTTGCTATTAAAATTAGAAGAAGTTGAAATAGTTTCAAAACACCGTGCTTCTACATTTTAATCACACTTTACCATTTTAATAAACCCTATTACCTGTACCAACTTCCCTAAAACAATTTTAATGTCTTGACGAGTAGACATTGGCTTTACTATCCTTATTTGTAGTGCAGGTAATTCTATGAATATGTGCGACAATTTAGTTCTATTTTAAATTCATTTTATCAAAAATATCCATATTTTCATCACAAAGTTTGTGCACAAAATTATCAGTCTTCGTCCTTAATTTTAGTGAAGTCTAGAGATTATAATTTCTACATCTACATTATTTGATTGTAATTGTCTGTTAGTTTTTCGCCGATAAGGCCAGATTCGGCGGGGGCTTGTTTATTACATTTGCATACATGTTTGAATTACAGATTAGTCAGTGTCCGTGTGGAAAGTGTCCGCTTATTGAATTAGTTATTATATTTTTAACAATAATTTTATTTTTTCAATAAATTAGTTTACATGTATTGTGTTAAAAAACAGAATGTGTAATTCATCCTTATATTTGTTTTAATATTTGGAATAACTCTATAGAGCTTGCAATGTGGTTTTGGCATTAAAATCATTGTCAGCACTTATTTATTATTTTAATATCTATTGGAATTATTGTTTAAAGCACTACTGGAATCAATATTTCAATGACATTGAAATCTTAATGTTATTCACTATTGAAAATTTTATTTTTAAAGTGAACATTATTTCAACAGTGGTTGGTTTCAACCTGTGTTTGTTAACGAAATGCACTCTCAGCCAAAATATTGAAATGCTTATTTCAATAGTGGTCGTTATTTCATTAGTGGTTGCAACAACAGTATCTTTTAATTAATCTTCTCCTCAGGAACCATTGGGACAAGACGGATAAATCTCATGAAAAAGCATCCATAGGTAGTGTAAATTAAAGTTTGTGCAAATCATAACCCCCGAGGGTAGGGCGGGGCCACAATGGCTGATCAAATTTTTACATAGAAATATATATGAAATGATTTTTTTTTAAAAATTCTCCAGAACCATTGGACAAGAAAAGATGAAACTCATGTGAAAGCATTCTCAGATAGACACAAGTTTGTTCAAATCATCACCCCCGGGAGTATGATGGGGTCACAATGAGAGATAAAGGTTTTGCATAAGAATATAGTAGACCCTCATTTATCCGGACGCTTTGGTTCCTAGTCAATTTGTTCGGATATGCGAAGCATCCGGGTACCCGAATCACCGGTTAGACAAGACAAACTTACATTTACAAATTTCGTTCCGATGAAAAGTCGTCCGGATACTGAAGCATCCGGTTATCTGGGTCCGGATACCTGAAGGTCTACTGCATATAGAAAAAAAATCTTCTCCAGAACAGAAAAAAAGTTTTGTTTAGTCAAATTGAAATGTAAGCATTTGCAAGTTGTGAAGATTTTAAATTACTCAAATAACTTGGAGGTAGGGGTCACAATAAATGATCAAGTAATATGTTGAGAAAATCTTTAAAAATCTTCTTTTAAAGTATGGCAAAATAACACATGTATGCTTAATTATTATGGTGACATTCTCAAGCAATAGGAAATTAAAATTCCCTACTCCACAACAAGTAAACTTTTCAATACTGAACTGATTTGTGTTTTCTAATTAGCCCATATGCTCAGGTGAGCGATATGGCCCAAGGGCCTGTTGTTATTAAACATAATAATTGCACATCGTATATATTCACAGGTGTAATGAAGCATAAAAAATATTATACTTTGACTAAATCAGGGCTACATTATGACGTCATAGTAGGCAAGACGACATCAGTTTTAGAGCACAAGTTTTCGTAATATTGGTATTTAGAGAATGAATTAGAAAGAATAAGAACAAAAAAAAAAAGGAAAAAAGAAGCCCGAGTACAAAGAATATTTGAATAAGCTCCGGATATATTAGCTGCAGATCTATAGCTATCCTAGAAAATATTTATTGATCGACCGGATAGCTACAGATCTGCAGCTACGGACATATATATAACAGTAGATGTTTCTCCAAAGAATGGTTGCATCTAATCTCCTTTAGGGCGTTATTATTGAGGGGACACGAGCATAATGCAGTTTTGTTTTCTATAGTATTCAATACATCGGTAAAATTATTTTTATCCCCCTCCCGTGCTCCTCCAGTTCCTACTGCCATAAGATTGAAACCAGTTTTCCTCTTCTTTTAATACAATTTATAGCTATGCATGATATTTCAATAAATTTCTTTTTTTTAACTTCCTCTTTCAGTATTTTCATACCTGTAGTCTCGAAATTTGTAATTTTTTTCTGGTATGAAATCCTTATTATATAATGTATTGATGTTTGTTAAACCCTTATAAAATCATTCTATATATTTATTACTTATAAAAAGTTCAACAAAAGAACTGTTTATTACATCGGTGTAACAACTTCACTAAAGACCGGTCTTACATAAGAATGTTAGACTGCAACGTCACTCGTCTGTTACGACACAAGTAATTAATCATCGTTCAATATCGGCGACGTGAAAAAAGCCGAAGTTAAGAGCTACAAGTTGTTGCTAACAGCAAGGTAAGGAAGAAGGGAATAGTATGTTTCGTGATAAATAGTTTTTGTAATACAATATATATATAATTGATTTTGTTGTTGATGTTTTATATTTTCTGCAGAAGCCATAATTTTTCCATATAAAATAATAGATAATATAGCGTGTATTGATTAAATTGATCAATCTTAAGTGAGCAGTGAAGGGTTTAACATAACAGTTATAGACTGGGATTCGGGCAACATATGATTTTTTGGACCTGAAGGTGAAAATGTAGCCCGTGGCCTGCGGCCTCGGGCCACATTTTCACCTTCCGCTCAACAAATCACATGTTGCCCTCTTACCAAGTCAATAACTGTACAATAATATATTATGTGTGAGAAAAGTTTTACCCGGTACAAAAAGCTAACGTGGAGTGCTCATTGGCAAACATTTTTTTAATGTGCCCTCCTATGTTTGCTATGCGAAGCAATCATTTTTGAATTTCATTGAATAATTTACAAGTAGAAAAGTATAGTAAAAAACAATACCTGGGATCGATACCTTATAAAGATCAAATTAAAGAAAAAGTAAACGTATAACACGTAGGACAATATTTAGAAAAAATAAAAATATGTGCCCGGAAGGGAAGAGGGCTCAAAGGGTTCATTAAAACTTCTGTCCAAGTCCTTTGAAAGTACGCGCAATTCCCAATCCCCCGCCCCTCCCTTTTTGAAGCTTAAAATATAAACCATACTGACATACTGAGAGTTGTAGATAGAGCGGAGAAATTATTTCATTAGTCGATATAGAGGCACAACTTAAGAAATGACTTAAGAAAAATTTAAGATAAGATTGTTTCGTGAAACAGCTGTGAAAATTTCTTAGGAAATTCCTAAGTTATAACTTAGGCATATCTTAAGTAATGGCTTAGGACATATCTTAGGAAACGTTTGTGAAATAGGCTCCTGGAATAACAATACCAAGTGTAGTCAGGTCATTCATCTAGTTGTGGTCATCCTTGCGTACAAATGCTCCTTGAATTAATCATTATAAAGGCGTTTGTATTATTTGAGTTGTGTTTGATTCCTAACTTGAATGGTATTTTGAGAAGCAGAGGGGGACTTATTTTTAAACACTAATGTGTAATATCAAAAAGCATATGTAATACTTATTGAAGGAATGAATGGAGCTCATTTTTTGTTCATTCAAACATGTGTTACCGGTCACGGTAGCCTAGTGGTAGAACATTCGCTTCGTGATCGGAGGGCGCGGGTTTGATTCTCGTTTGCGGCACCGCGTCATACCTAAGACGTAAACAAAGGTAGTGACTGTTCCTTCGCCAAGCGCTCAGAACTAGAAGTGAAAGTCACGGGTCTTTCGGATACGACCTTAAAAACGTAGGTCATGTGTCACGGTAGGCGCCGGCACGATAAAGAACCCTCACTGCTCAATGGCCCTGAGAGCCGAGTATAGGTCAAAAGAACTATATGCGGTGTATTGCATATATTTGCCCCTGCAAAAGTAAAATTTAGAAAACTTCCTGAAATGTGCTGAATTCGATAAATTGTATTAGAAATTTAAATTAACAGAAAATATTATAGTGTCAAAGCAGTGTATTCACAATTTTTGTTTTTATGACATCACAAACTAGTCCGATTTTATATCCTTTTTCAGAGAGAGGACAAAATGGACAAAATTTCAACAATTTTAGCTTCAAAGTTTATAAAGCGCAAGTTTGTTCAAGAACAATATTGACACATTTAACTGATATTATCATTGTACACATTATATCAAAATATTGATCCTGAACACACATGCGCTCAGTGACTTTTACTCAAAATATCGACATATGTACATTTTTCTGTAAAATTCATAAAAAACTAATTTACGTTATGTTTGTGAGTATTACGAAAAGGGTATTACTTATGAAATATTAAGTGCTTTGAAGTCAGCATACACTTCCCTTTTTAAGAATTTTAACCCCACTTTCCAAAGAAAGTTGGGGGTTTGTTGTTACTCATGTCCGCCTCCGTCCTTTTTCCGTCTGTCACACTTTTCTTCCCTAACTCCTCCTACTTTTTTTTCACAGTAGCTTAATCATCCTTTGGGAAAATGGGGGGGTGTCATGTAGATGTGCAGAAAGGTTTAATTTTATTTTCCCCCGGGGGGATCAAAGGGGGGTCGAAAAATGACGTTTTTTTATACAAAAACCCCCTTTTTCCCCTGATTTTGTCTACATTTTACTCAGCAGCATAATATCTTTTGAGAGATGGTTGGTGGTGTATGTAGATGTGCAGTAAGGTTTCGGAATTTTAGGGGATCAAATGGGGGTCAAAATGACGTTTTTAATACAAAAAGCCCCTTCATCCCGAACTCCTTCTATTTTTTTACTAGCAGCCTAATAATCTTTTGAGAGATGGTTGGTGGTGTCATGAGATGTGCATAAGGTTTCGGAATTTTGTTTTTTCCCCAGGGGATAAAATGGGGGTCGAAATTATTTTTTTATGCTAAAAGCCCCTTTTTTGAACCCCTTTTCCATTTTCCCCAAGCCAATCATCTTTTGAGAGATGGTTGGTGGTGTCATGTAGATGTGCAGTAAGGTTTCGGAATTTTGATTTTGCCCCAGGGAATCAAATGGGGTAAAAATACTTTTTTTATGCTAAAACCCCATCTTCCCGAACCCCTTTTTTTTACCGGTTCATTTTTGGGGAGATGGTTGGTGGTGTCATGTAGATGTGATAAGGTTTCAAATTTTGTTTTTTCCCCCGGGGATCAAATGAGGGTCAAAAATGACGTTTTTTTATAAAAAAGCCCCTTTTTCCCTCTCCTTCTACATTTTCTCAGCAGCATAATATCTTTTGAGAAAGGGTTTGGTTTCATGTGATGTGCAGTTTTGGGAAATTTTTGATTTTCCCCCGGGGAAAAAAGGGGGGTCAAAAATGATTTTTTTTATACAGAAAGCCCTTCTTCCCAACCCCTTTTAAATTTTACTAGCAGCCTTTCCTCGGGAGTGGGGTGGTGTCATGTAGATGTGATTAGGTTTAATTTTGATTTTCCCCCGGGAATCAAATGGGGGTAAAAATACGTTTTTTATGCAAAAGCCCCATCTTCCCTGAACTCCTTTTTTTTTCCAGCAGCCTAATCATCTTTTGGGGGATGGTTGGTGGTGTCATGTAGATGTGCAGTAAGGTTTGGGAAATTTTTGATTTTGCCCCGGGGGTCAAATTGGGGTAGAAAAATACTTTTTTGTAAAACAACGTTTTCCCCTAACTCCTTTAATTTGAATCAGTAGCCTAATTATCTTTTAAGAGATGTTTGGTGGTGTCATGTAGATGTGCAGAAGGTTTGGGAATTTTGATTTTCCCCGGGGGGGTCAAATGAGGGTAAAAAATTGATGTTTTTTATGCAAAAACCCCCGTTTCCCCCTAAACTCCTCGTACATTTTATTCAGTAGCCTTATCATCTTTTAAGAGATGGTTGGTGGTGTCATGTAGATGTGCAGAAGGTTTCGGAATTTTCATTTTGCCCGGGGAGTGGGGGGGGGGGGGGGGTGGGGGGGATGGGGATAAATCGTGGTAGAATTTTTTTTTTATATATTTGACATGTTTAATCCCCTGCTTTATAATTCCCTAAAACTTATCTGCAATAGCTTTAAACCATATCTTTTAGAAAATGATTGGTTTGTTTTGTGTATGTGTAAAAGGGTTTCAAAATTTGAATTTTCATATGGATGGCAAAAAGGGGCTGGAAAAATAGGGCCCCCTACCCCGGGGGGTCATGATTTGTACAAATTTAAAACTCACCTCTTAGTTTTCCATATTAATCATGCTCTTGGTGTTTTTGAAAAGAAGAATTTTAAAGATGTGTTTCCTTTTATTCCTAAATAAAACTTTGATCCCTAATTGTGGCCTGCCCCTACCTGAGGTGTGTTTGAAAAACTAAAAATATGCTATAGGCAGAAGCCCCCAGAAGTGTATTACTAATGGTACTTTTAACAAGACCCCAGGGGCCCAAATGCTTGGTACTGTAGCTAAGAAAAAGTAGAAATTGGTTTATAATTGAAAATTTAAAAATCCAAAAGGAATCCCAGTCAATCATGGATTTGCTTTTCTTCAAAAAATTTTTCCCCATATATTTCTATGTAAAACTTTGGTGGCCTTTTTTCCCCGCCCTCCCCCTCGGGTATGATTTAACAAAGAATTACACTACCTGAGGATGCTTCCATATAAATATGAAGTATGGGTTGGTTATTCTTGAGAAGAAGATTTTTAAAGAATTTTCCTATATATTTCTATGAAAAACTTTGGTCGGCCATTTTGGCCCTGCCCTACCCTCGGGGGTCATGATTTGAACAAATTTGAATCTACACACCAGGATGAACCCCAAAGTTTCATTTTCCTGGCACAGTGGTTCTTGAGAAGAAGATTTTTAAAACATGCCACCAAATTTTCTTTAAATTAATTTCCTTTTTGACTCCCTATTGAACAAAATTGAATCCCCTTCACCCAAGGATGTTTTGTGGCAAGTTTGGTTGAAATGGCCCTGTGGTTCTTGAGAAGAAGTCGAAAATGTGAAAAGTTTACAGACAGACGGACGCCGGACAAAATGTATAGAAAAGCTCACTTGAGCCTTGGCAGGTGGCTAAAAACTAAAAACTAAAATTTGTATTAATGTACAAAGTTTGATGAAAATATCTTAAACAGTTTTTTTTTAGAATTGAAACTAAAATATAAATACATTGGATATAGATAATAAATTCTCATCAAATTATGTATAAGTGCATTTAAACATAAAAATGTCTTAAATTATTTCTTAAAAACTAAGCAAAATACAAATTAAAGAGGAGGGAGGTCAAGGTCACAGGAATTTGCAAGATGAAGTTTTTGATGCAGCTGAATAGCTCTCACTAATACATTCAGAATATTATGTTTGATAAAAATATCTTGAATGATTTAATGAAATAGCTTAAAACTTTGTTTTAAGAAAAGAGTGGTCAAAGGAAAGGTTGTGGAAAATGTTGTTCTAGCTGAAAAACTTACATCAGTGTAATTTACATTGCATATGAAGTTTATAAAAAAATTTAATTTAAAGGTTTATTTAAAACTAATAAACACATATTTTAAAAAGTGAGGTCAAGGGCAAAAGAAAATTCAAAGTCAAAATAAGTTAATGCAATAATAGCTCTCATCAGTATGTATTAGCATTTAGTTTTATAAATATATCTTGAACTGTTTATTCAAAACTGATCTAGTCTAAGACATTAATTTTAGAAAAGTGAGGTCAAGATCACAGGAAATGTCAAGGTAAAAAAGAGTGAAGCATTGTAAAGTCATGTGAAGTTTCATTACACAACTTGAATCATTATGGTTTCTTTAAGATAAAGCTAAACACTAATTTTAAGAAAAGTTAAGTGAAGGTCAAAGGAAAGTAAAGGTCAAAAAATATTGCCGCAGTTGGATAGTTTACATCAGTATATGCATCAACATATGAACTTTGATGAAAATATCTAGAAAGTAATTTTTTTAGCTCGATGGAAAGACAGATGGAAGGGTGGGGGACGGACATACAAAAACTAATACATGTATTCCTAATCATGGCGTACATAAAAAACTTGAATCTTCATTATATGAGGATGTTTCCATATCAAGATTATACAGCAAATTCAAAGAATTGTGGTCCTTGCTTTTGTGTTTAAGTGAATGGGATGCCATAATTTATGGCAAGTTATCAAATATGCACCCCTATCATATGTCATTTATGAAAATTAGGTCAAACGGGGGGGAAAACACGCATGCTCGAAATATTTTGTTGCAGGTAAAGTACATGTCAAATATGAAAGACCCATCTTTTTTCAATAAAGTTATATATATATATATAAATATATAATATAATATTTTTAAAAGACGTTAAACTTCTATCAAATACAGAGTCAAAAGTCATAATATTTAAAAAGTCTTTTCACATGTAATATACATGTATAATTTAAATGCCATATCTTTTTTCCTTTTAAAAATTAATTTAAAATGTTTTTTTTTGGGAAAATAGGTAAAATTTTAAGGTCAAGGTCTCACTTGGGTTAAAAAATCATAGTACATTTAAAAGTTTTTGGGAATGTACATGTAAATATAAAGCCCATCTATTTTTAAAATTATGAAAGGTTAAATTTTTGTGACAGATGCACATACTGTCAAAGATGGCCAGACTGACAGACAAATAAGATTTAATGTTCCCCCCCTTTCCCCCCAAAAAGGGGGACAATAATGCCCTTGCTGTTTTTGAAAAAAGATTTATGATGGAAAAAATCCCCTGAATTTTTTAACCAAAAAATATTGTGTTTTTATTTCATTTAATTGTTTGTTTGTTGTTAAACATCCCCTCAGGAATTTTTACTAAATGGAGACACCACCACTTGAAAAATAATGAGGACAAGTCAGATTTGAGGTCAACATTCATTTTAGGGTTTTTAACCATTAAGACGTAAAAAGACAGGAACTCGATCCTTCCCCGACCCCATCCCAGACCCCTGTTTATTCATGACATGTATGCAAACTACTGCTTGTTTTTAATTTTAAAAAAAAATTATGTTAATAGCCTATATACAAATACTTTAATGTGGTCCATCTCTTTGAATATTTTCATTCCTAATTCTAGGAGGAAGGTTGATGAATGAACATTGTCATATTGTGAACATTTCCAGTTAGAATCATTGGAGAGTGGGATATCCAGGGGGGGGAAAACCTTTTAATTAAAATTTACATAACATAAAACACAAAAAGCGCAAAATTATGTATGGTCAAATGGAAAAAATTTTTAATATTTAGGAGTAATATCATTTGCCATTACTGTTTCGGGACTGGAATGGATAATTTTGAGATCCCCCCCCCCCCCCAAAATTTGCAGGATATAAATAAAAAAGATTTGGATGCCCTCCACCAGAAAACAGACACCACCATAACTTCTCCTTTTATTTGCTTCTCGGGAAATTCTGGTCTAAATTCCCCCTCCCTCCCAGAAAAAGAAAATTTGTATTTTTAACTGAATGTAACGTCAATAACGGGCGATAACTTTTAAATGTGAAATTCGTTTTTGAAAATCGGATGACCTTTGATCCTTTAAACTTTAACCTAACCATTGCATTTCAGACTATTTTACCCAAATCTATACCAAAACGTGTACTTACCACTGCCATAGCTCCAACTTCATGAAATATAATCCAATTAAAAACAAAATAATTCCTACTGAATACAGCAATGATGTGTACACAACACTAGGCCTAGACTGCAGTGCAGTGCTATCTAAAAATGATAATGGTAAAACTAGTACTTAAGTTAGGTACGTGACGAAGCCCAGTGTGTGCAGGTTTTAAACATTTACAGTATAAGAACAAATTTAAAATTATTATTTACAAAAGTTTTTATCTTTAAATTTGCCATCTGGGCCCATTTCCAAAAACAGGGAAAAAAGGGGTTTTGTGTGTGTGTGTGTGTTGATGGGAGAAGGTGGGGGGTTTACTAAATTGGTTGGGTATACATTATATGGGTTTCAAGGTGTTTCTGCCTAATCAAATATAAAAAAGTTTGTACATTTTGAAAAAAAAATCATCAAAAACACTTTACACAATTTGAATAATATTTGCTGTTGATCTATATGAGAAAAAGATTTAAAAATTAATTATGGGCCAAAAATTTATAAACCCCCCCCCCCCCCTTTTAAACTAATTTTTATCATCAATTGAATTCTGTTGTTTAATTTCAGACTGGGAATAATTACGAATATGAAAAACTGTAAAGGAATTGCGAGGCCCCTGGGTCCAAAGTTCCTTGGGTTTTATGTCAATTTGATGGGGAAACATGGAGGCCCCATTATGTAAATTAGAATTGACTTTTTCCTTTGGAAACCCCCAAATTTTAAAGTGTGCATTTAGAGGCAAACACCTTAGTGGGGGGTACGTCTCATGACAGCATTAAGTTAAATATATCTCCATCAAAGTTTGATTTGGGGGGGGGGGGGGGGGGAAATATGGCTATTACCGAATAAAATTCTTTTAAGCCCTTCACCGGAACGGGGATTTTTATTTAAAAAAACCCCGGGGGGGGCAATTTTCAATCAATCAATCATTCATGTGTTTGCTTTAACTATTTCATATAAAAATATGTCAAATACAATAAGTAAACTATAAAAGTATAGC
>NW_026923855.1:0-22977 GCF_032062105.1 Saccostrea cuccullata
TTAACGATGGTTTCTTTGGCATTGAAATACTGAATGTGCAATTAACCAATGTGAATTTAGAGAGGAATTTTACCCTGTAGATTTTTGCTATTTTCAAATTGTATTTGTAGTGGTGAACACTGTATCAGTGATATTCTTTGGGAGGAAATTTACTCCGTAAAATCTAGGTATGTAAACGACGGTTGCTTTGGCTTTCAAATACTGAATGTACAATGCACCAATGTGAATTTAGAGAGCAAATTTACTCTGTAGATTTTGTGCTATTTTCAAATTGCAATTGTTGTAGTGAATACTGTATCAGTGATATTCTTTGGGAGGAAATTTACTCCGTAAAATCTTGTTATATCAAGGATAGTCGCTTTTGAATTGACTACTGTATGCTAACTGTATCAGTATCATTTTTGAGAGGAAATTTACCCTGTAGATTTTTGCCTTTTTCAAATTGTAATGTGGTAGTGAAAACTGTTTCAGTGATAGTTTTAGGGAGGAAATTTACTCCGTAAAATCTAGCTATGTAAACGATGGTTTGCGTTCTTTAAACTTTTGATATTCACCAATAAATATCTTGTAAACTGTGTTATTTGTTGAGTTTTGTCAATACCTAAGGGCAAAATGCTTAAAACAGAAAAAAAGATTTTCTGTTTTGATTTTGGAATGCGTTAAGACTAAAAGTCAAAGAAAGGCATTGAAAATTATCTTCAAATCGTTTGGAAAACCAGACATTGAAATAAGTATAATCACAGATTAACAGTCCAGTATATCAGGTACATCAATCACCTTTGTATTGCATTAATTAGTTGAGTGTGTATACATGTATACTTGAATTGTCTTTTCCACTGTAGATTGACACCAAATTATAAGCAATGTCTGCCAGCATAGCTTTTGATGTTGCTTCTATAACTATTTGTTTAAGAAATGTTAACTTTCAAGATTAGAAGGAAAAAAAAAATGACTTTGAAAAAGAATTTTAAAAGAGAAGAGGGGGGCTAACTGGAAAATCTAAGTACCAGAAATCAAGCGGCAAACAAAATAAAATTAAATATAACAACCAGTAAATCCTACAAATTAGGTTGCAATAAAATAATCTCCCAAAAATAGCTGCAGATCTACATTCAAATCATAAAATTTTACATTGATATCGATATCTCTCAAAGTAAGGACTTGCAGTTGCCTGAAATTTGTTTAAAACTACGGTCAAAATAACCCAATAGATTGTTTTGATATGCTCTTGTAAACTAATGTAAGGTGCAGATAATACAGCAGCTTAATTTTTTCATATGTAACATAAGAAGAATGTTTCAGACCCATTGCACATTTTCTTGAAATTTCTATTTGTGAGATTATATTCAATTTTTCTTTTATAGATATTCAGGTATGTAATGTAAACAGTTGCAAAGTTTTGTTTGATTGTAGGAATAGAATTTGGTGAGTCTTTTAAATCCAAGGAATATTAGGCATTACATAAAGCAAGGCTAAGAACTATTTGGCTTAAGGCATTATCTAAAATATGGCTCAGAACAATTAGGCATTATGATTGATTTCACTGATATGGAGACGTCACCAATGCCGGTGAAGGGCTGCAAATTTAGGCCTATGCTCGGCACTCATGGCCATTGAGCAGGGAGGGATCTTTGTCGTGCCACGCCTGCTGCGACACGGGGCCTCGGTTTATACGGTCTCCTCCAGGGACCGCCCCATTTAGTCACCTTTTACGACAAGCAAGGGGGTGCTGAGGACCTATTCTAACCCGGATCCCCATGGGGCATTATGATAATATGGCTGAAAACTACTAGGCCTGACATACAACATGGCCCAACCTGGCTCAGAACTATTATTAGGCATTACTTACAACATGGCTCAGAATTATTAGGCATTACTTACAGCATGACTCAGAACTGTTAGGCATTTCAACATGGCTCAAAACCATTAGGCATAAATGCCTACATTTTTCAGGCTGACACAGTATATATCTCAAGTTTGTGATGAATGTAAATAAAAAGGAGAATGAAGTACATATCTTTTTCCAGAGTAGTTTTGTGATAGATATTTAAATGCACCTAATTTTCCTAGAGTTTAGTTCTTTGTATTCATGAAATATTACTATCTAATGTTGTGAAAGCCCCTGATATTTATAAGGCAAGTGATAAGATGATTGCATATCATAAATTTTATAGATTTACACTGAAATTGGGCATCCTACACATTATAGTTGACTTCAAGAAGAAAAGAGATCTAAATTTGGGGTCAGGGAGCAATGATCCTCTGGAAAATGCCTCAAGTCTGTATTTGTTGGAGCTTTCTGGTCATTGATTCTATTTTCTAGTTATTCAATTGGAAACAAAATGATCATTGAAATATAGTAATACAAAGGTGAAAATGAGAAAGGGGGGGCATCTTCATTGTTAAACAACATAATGTATCAATTCAATTCATATTAATTCTTGAATGAAAAGGAAAATACAAATTACTTATATATAACCATAAACCATCCATTGCCTAAAACTGGAATTACTAGAATAGTTTTGTTTTGATCCAATAAAGTGGGAATGAAAGGTTGGAAATTGCAATATGTAATCCAAGAAAAGTCAAGAATTTTTTGTAATCATTTATAAATGAATATATTTTGGATTTTAATAATTAAAGCAAAAAAGGAATAGTCAAATCTCATTTTCTGAAACGTTTGGGATTAGGAAAAACTTTCAGTAGAGATATTGGATATTTGAGATGTAGGTAGACATGACCTTCCAGATCAGTTCAGGTTACTTAAGATAACTGTTAGAAATACCAAGTTAACAGGTCTGGGCGGCCTCCATTTTTGGAGGATCGCTAAATTCAATATGGCAGCCAAATTTTTTACCATATATGGAAACCGCACTGCAATGTCGGATAGTTTATCTTCTGTTTTCAGAGGATAACACAGGTAATTTTCAAACGCCTCGTGCCTACCTTTAATCAAAAAGTGCAAGCACGAGAGTACAATTAAATAAAAGTTCAAACATTAAACTATCGATTGTATGTGGCGATTTGAGATTCTATGTCTAGAATTTTTACAAAAAGCTTTCAAAGTTGGCACTTCTTACGATTCATTTCTACTTAATATTTCTTGTTATTTTGTTTAATTTTTATGTTTCTCCCTGTACACTTTTCCCTCTAAGACAAATAAACAGGCACTTAAATGCTCAAACAAAACATACATGATATTATTTTCATTTAATTCAAAATTAGAGAAAAAGGAAACACAAAAGAAAATGTACTGTAAAGAAAAAAAATACTCTGTCTGATAATTTTTGCAAATAAAACAATTTTAAGATAAAATAAGTATTATTTAGAGAAATCAAGAAAAAGCACCGCCGCCCACTTTATAGCTATGCAACATCCAAATTCCTATATGAGGCCTCGACGGGGATTATGCATCCGCAGTATATATATTTCCACGGACAACGTAAGTTTCATTCAGATTAGTTTTTACACTGGGATAGACGTGATTGAATTTTATTCAGTCTTAACTGATAAAGAGGACGGTTTAACCTTGCTGTAGATGGAGACTGATCCTAATTTATTTCAGGGGTCTTAAAATCTCAGTTTAATTAGATGCAGATATAGGCAGTTCTTCGATGGGCTTTGATGTCACAGATTTTTATTGTGTTAAATATTGAAATGCGACATTAAAAACGAAGTAAGAAGATGTACTGCAGTCGTCAAAGATAAAGATTTAAGATGATTTTTTTTTTAAAATAGGGGGAGGGGGGTAAGAAGGGACTTGAATGAGTTTGCACGAGAAGAGAGGAAAATGGAGGGGGTGCGGATTTCACCTAATGTATGCTGCATCCGTGAACCCATGGACTTTACTTTTATTTGAAAGGGACACAATAAAAGCAGGGAAAGCAAACATGTTTGCAGGAACTTATCCAACATACTGTTTTTTCCGTAACTTTGAATTTTCGTTATCGTTTGGATCGAAATATAATGTGTAGATTTTGTTAAAAATAATTTTTTAAAAAAATGATTGAGAAATTTTGACATTATACATTGCTAGGAATATATTTCTCCAAAATTTATAATAGGGAAAAAAATCAGCATTCAATTAGCTTCAGATTCATTTTTTGACCGTGCTGTATTTTAGTTGGCTAATACAACAGTATACAAGGCTAATACAAAATGCAATATAGCTACGCCCTCTGTAGTCCTGTTCAGAACAACAAACTTAATACCTAGATTTAACCATCATCGTATTCATGAAATTTAACATTTTATTTGTTTTGGTTGAAAAATCAGCGTAGACTGCCCTTTGTTTTGAAAAGTCCGGTAGGTGGCGACACCTCTATCCTCTGTTTTTAGAGGATAAAAACTATCCTCCAAAAACAGAGGCCGCCTAGACCTGGTTAAATTACAATTACTTCTAGAATCCAAGTTAACTTATAATAAATGCAACAGAATGTATGTTGCAAATAAAATTATTTAAACTATTTGGTTATATTTACACACAAGAAGTGACACAATTAAGCAAGTTCCTTAAATCCCTAACAATGTATCAATTTTCAAAAGAGTTCTCACAGAAAATTTATATGTTTTTGGATTTTTATACAGATTGCTCAACCTTGAATGTGCATTTGACTTCATTTTTAAGATGTTTCGGCTATTAAAGTTCCTCACAGGGTGCTTTTATTTTGTAACTCTGTTCTTATTATGCGGACTTTAAAACTTAGGACTGCGCATTGTCCCTTGGGCTTGCATTTAAAACGAATTTCACTTGGTGTATGTTTTTTAATCAAAATACTATTAAGAAGGATCAAGCACATATTGATAGCAGTACATATAATACGTGAATATACTATTCAGGCTCATTGCATATAATAAATAAATAAATAGATAAAATAAAATATTTTCATTTGATGTAATTAATAATCAAACATCTATACCTTTAAGAATTTTAGACTTTGCTTTGCATATTGGGCTACACAGTGGAAGAATGTGGTCATATAAAGCGGTAGAGCTCAGATGCACATACATGTATCACAGGCATTAATAATATTTATTGAAAGAATCTACCAGGTATGTAAGAGGGAAGGGACTTAGTCAATTAGCACATAAATAAGATTATTCAAGTACACAAGTAATGCAAGCATGGGTAATGAAATTGCAGCCAAAAAATCCTAGTTGAAAATGGCATCTACAAGGTGCCAAATATCTTCCTGGCAGCTTAACTGGTAATTATGATATATACAAATTGGAATACTAGTAAATTTGTTACATGTTTCAGCTAATGTATCTTTTGTAGGAATATCATTAAACAAGACCAGTATGCTTCCAAAATGATAGTATTGTCTTTTACAGGATTTGTAACCATCACTAAATAGTGTTGTACCTTCTTGTAATTGAATATGATTAAGAATTTCAAATTGCTCTGCTTCAGTTGGCTAATAAATTAGAGAGTGAATGAGTCGTCTTCGGAGATATAAGATTTGGTTTTTCCAAACAGTAGGACATGGCTTTCCTAGCAATTTTAAAACAGGAATTATGATATAGGTAGTTCTCTTGAGTGAAACTCCCCCTATTTGGTTTTGAAAAAACCCAGATCTTTAATTTTGATTAACTACAACCATTTACATCTAACTTGCCTTGAATAATGAAGAAACGAAAAATTATGGTGGTAAAGAGCATTGCAAGGTTGCTCAGACATTTAGAAGGAATTAATAGAAAGGTAAGTTTCTACAAGACAAAGCTTTAATAGGCATTGAGGAACTAGGTGAGATACATCACATTTGGTAAAATTTGATTGCCTTATGTGTTGTGAAACCTTTTCTAAATTAAGGGAAATTCAAAATACTTTAGTCTAAGTCTCCTGAAGGATATGCACATCTAGGAATCAAGATGTGTGCAAGGATCTAGCTGGGAAGGGGGGTCTTGGCAGTATTGGTCGTGGTCCAGTTGACTTGCTTTGCTTCCCCCCAATGTGTGGGGTGACTGCAAGCTATGCCAACTTGCAGCCATGTGGCGTCTGCGCACACCAAGTCAACTGATAACTGAATGTTTGTGTGAAACTTGTAATAAACTGTCACCTTGTTGAAATGCTAATGCTAGTGTAAACTAAGCTAATAAGCTTACTCTTGGTGACTGTAATATATACTTTAGAACTGTACTACATCGTACAGGTTTGAAATATGAAAAATGTTGATATTTGAAGTTTGAGATGTTTGATCTATGAAGTTTGAGATATTAATGATATATGATATACAAGATTTGATAAAATAAGTTGATATGCTTGATATTTGGAATTTGAGATATTACTTATTGATTGATTGAATGATTGATTGATTGATTGATTGATTGATTTGAACAGTTTGTATGTGTGCTGACCCTCCGCGGTTAACCCGGGACGGTTAGAAAAAAGAAACACACATTGTTGATGTTTGAATTTGGTGGGTTCGCCCAATTGAAATGGCGTCCCACAATTTTGTACTGTGCCACGGCCAATACTCGCCACAATAAATAAATATAAATTCTATATTGAGTTTTGTGTCATTTTTCTCTGTATAAATAAATATTATTATACAAAATGTTCAACGGAATGACTCCCGAATATCTTCATAACTTATTTGAATTTCATTCTTCAACTTGCTATAACCTGCGATCTGAAACTAATTATGATCTTAAATTACAAAAATTTCGTACAAACTTATTCAAGACCTCTTTACAGTACTCAGGTGTACATTTATAGAATAAACTTCCCCAACACATTAGACTTTCTCAATCTCTACGAGCACTTAAGCGTGATGTAGAAAATTACATCATCAGCTGCCGTACCATTATTTGAGCATAATAAGTTTTTGATATTGTATCTACAGTGTTTGTGATTGTCATATATCTGTACATGGACACTTTATTCATAATTTTGTGATTGTAATTCCTTAAGCCTATCACTGTTATATATGATGAATTGTATCTTGTATATCTTTGTAACTGATGTATATAGAAGGCCCTGGGGAAGAATAGTGCATGCACTAACCAGGTTACCTTCTTGAAATAAAGTTTTATTATTATTATTATTATTATTATTACATGTATTTGATCCGGAGGGAAGAAAAACGGTTTATTCAAAAGGAGAATGTCAGAACATAAAGTTAAAATAAACAAAATGGGTCCATCAACATATTATAAACATTGGTTGGCATTACACATGCGTCAAAATTTAATTTGAGTTTACTTCGCTCAAACTTCACATGGTGCTAATTAAATTTGCAGTAAATTAATTCGAATTTAATTAATTCGCATTTAACTCCCAGTGCTAACGCAGTTCAAATTTAATTCGTAGTAACTTACGTTCAATTAGAAATAAACTCTCTGTGTGAACAGGGCATTAATATAAATTAAAATCGTTATCATGATAATTTTACTCAAAGGTCTATAAGGGTTCAAGCAATGGTAATTATAACATTATTGTTGTTTCATATCCCACCTAGTGCGGTATTTTTCTCAAAGTGAGTAAAGTAAGAATTGAATAACAATGGTCAATTATATGTCATTGAATGATATGATCGTTTTAGTTTCAAAATAAAATATCTAACAATAATTTCAATGTGAGGCGCATTATTGTCAAGATCTGAAAAAAAGAACTTATTTGTATTTTAAGACTGGAATTTCTTTCTTTTTTGTTGAAAATTTACATTCATATAAAAAAGATGTACTGTTTATTATATTTTGAACATTCCAACGTCAAACATTTGTAATGCAGTGTACACAGTTGTAATTGTCGTCTGACTCTAGATCTTTGACCAGCATATCATTGATATCCAAATACAACTTTAAAAGATATGAACCAAACTCTATAAATTGTGGCTGGATCATCAAGATAAAAAAATTCCAAATGTTATTCAAAATTCCATCAGATATGCTATGAAAAAAATTATTCCTCATCCATTCTTGTTCCATAGTTGTGGTGTACACATGTAATATCCGATTGATTAAGTAAGCTCTTGGTAATAAGAAAATTGTTCTAATCTTCCTAATTCTTGGTATTGTTGATCTGAGGCTTTATCAGTATCATGGGTCCCCGTGCCAACAATTATTTTTTTGCCTTCATGGCATTTTCTTTTATTGAGTTTTGCACTAAAATGAAGTACCAGAAGTATTTTTCAGTTTACATTTTTTTTTGTAAAAACAATTTGTAATATTAATGATGAAACTTTCAATCTTCTTACAAGTTTCTTCTTACCGTGTGAGATCCAGTAAAACAGCACAAAGAAAGATAATATTCAATGCAATTGAGATAAACAGTCCAATAGCATGTCTATCTGCTGTTTCAGATTGTATGCTGTCAGCCAAAGCTGTTAAAATAATTATACATTTTAAATATAGAATATATACAGTGTATAGTATTAACATAACATAAAGTATAGTATAATTCATAACTCTAATATGTACAAGATGTTCAGAGTAACTTAATGAAAAGCCTTTGAAAGAAATTTTCTGAATTACTTTCACCATTCTCCACCAAAAACACTTTAAGTTATATTCATTTAAAAAATATTATGTTTTGCTAGTAAATTTAGAATGTCTTAGTCGTTGAACACAAACTGATTTTTTAAAGCACACGCTTAATAGTTTGAATATCATTATTTTGTAGTTATTTATATTTATCTAATTTCTTTCTTCAGTTTCTTGATATGGCGGTAGCACAAATACATTATGTATTTACCCGCACATTTACATTAATGAAATAATGACGTATTAAACAGTAATTAATCCAGCATCCCATTATGACTATACAAATTGGTAGCACAATGAACATAGAACTCTTAAGAGCGTGTCTACGAGAAAACCATGCAGATATAGAAAAATGCTCTGGTAGGCAGTCTCAAGAACAAACTAATCTTTATCATTAACTTAAAGGATACCCATTGCGAGTCAGAAATATTTTGTTTATTTTTGCATCGGTTGTTCTTATTTTTAGTAACAGCCAATAATTCATTTTGGTCAATATTCAAGGGAAAATGCGAAAAAGTTGGTGAAAAAAACGACCATTTCTATATTTAAAAGTAAAAAAGAAAAAAAAAAACAATATATGAAGAAAAGGGCAATGTTTTCACACAGAACTGAGTCGTAAGATTAAGTTGGAATCAAAATTTTTGTAATACCCCTGTATAAAAGGCTGCCCCAAGGGTACAAATATTGGCATGATGCCAAGAAATGATGATTCTTTTTTTGTCAATATTCAGGGATATATTTCTTAGAAAGTGACGCTTCATTTTTCAAAATTTTGTTTAAAAATCTCTAAGATATTATCTCAACAATATATAAAATTCACCTTTGGACTCTCAAGGACATAAAAGTTACAAAGTTGTATTAAAATCATCTCAAACTCAAATGATAGAAAAAAATGGTGATTTTATAAGTTTAACTTTTACAGTAATTTAAAAGAATTTTGTGCAGTATGTTTACAAATATAAACAATAAAAAATATTTTGAATTTTATACAAGCTATCAATTAATTTTCCCCCGCTTTCCATGTGAAAAATACGTATTTTACAGTTATTTTAGATTTTGTCAGAATTATCTCCCCTGTTGCACTCTTCTGTAGAGAAGGTAGATAATGATTATGTTTATGAAGAGATGTCTGTCATTTAATCATTTTACATGTAGGCATATATTCTGTTTGGTTTTAAGAAAATTGTCCTTCCTGTGAATTTCATTTGTTACATATATGCTAGTGGCCTAAGTAAAAAATACATAAAATATACTGAGCAAAATAAGTTTAGCAATTATTTTTCAATAGGTATAATTTTAAAATATTTTTCGAAATTGCTTTATTTTGTTTCTACTTAAAATCAATTTACAAAAACATAACAAAAGACACACTTGATCTGTTAGTGATTGTCAGCGCTCAGGACGTCCACGAAAAACGACGGTTAGTCAAGATCGTGTTACTGTTACAACGTCGTGTCGTTACCGTTTCATGGCTGTTTCTAAAGTTACAGAAGAATAACGCCGTGCAACTGGACTGAGGGTATGTGCACAAAGTGTAAGAAACCAGCTAGGTTTAGCAAATCTTCGAGCTCAAAAACCTCTTGTAGGAGTACGACTAACTCAACGTCATTGACAATCCCGCCTCGCGTGGACAATATGTCCGTCCGCATACACAAGCTGTCCTTCGTCAGAATGATGTTAAGTTATTTGATTGGCCCGCGGTATCGCAAGATTTGTCAGCAATTGAACACGTTTGAGACATTCGTAGTCGTCGTTTAAGACAAGAACATAACGTCAACAACGTAGCGGAAATGACCCTTGTCCTGGAGCAGGAGTGGAACCAGATCACTATGCTAGAGATACAAAACCTTATAAGGAGCCCGAGACCCCGTTGTGTTGTTGTTATTACTGCAATTGGAGGCCTAACACAATATTGAATTTGAATCTGACTTTTCAAGCCCGTATCAGTAATCAGTTTCACGATATTTCTTACAAAACAACACACAACTGTCGATAAAATTTGCCTAGTTTTGTTATGTGATGACAGCCTTACTTCAAAATCTAATTTTAAGTGCTGTGTTTATTTTTTAAAATGTGTTTTATGATAAATAACTTAAATTGCTAAACTTAATTTGCTCAGTATATTATGAAATCCATCGGGATCGATGTACGGTTCTATAACCACGTGTAAACATTATGGCTTCCTGTTACGTTTTTTACGTCCTCAGAAAAAGATTCAGGCGCATGAATTGTCAACTAGTCTTCAGATTCTGGCTCTGATTTTGATGAATATGATTCTGACAGCGAACATTCATTTGGTAGCGAGACGGATGTAGTGATGATGATACCGAATCAAAAACGTTTGAATTTGAAAGTGAAACAGGTACATGTAGTTGGATCTTGGTTTATAATACTATGTGCAATATGAAAAAGGCTTATTGATCTGTAAAAAATAAATAAATAAACAATGTTGATGGGGACTTGATTATATACGAGAGAAGATTTTTTACAAGACAATATCAGGTCTGGTACAATCACTAGATTTACATGTAGCTACGTAGCTTGATTTACCTACTTAGTTAGCTTTATTTACCTACCTGAAGTAGCTTTATTTAGCTACCAAAATTTATTTATTTCTATAAAAAAAAAAATCTACCTACGTAGCTAAATCTAGTGATTGTACTGGACCTGAATATACCTAGCAAACATGTCAAAAGAAATTTTAAGGTTGGTACATGTACAAGTGGCAATAAAAATATCTGTATAAATTCAACAATATTGCAAAATACATACATGTATGCAACATATTCACATCTGCTGAATTATAAATAGCATAGCGATCTAAGTAGTCTTTGTGGGGTTATGAAGAGGGAAGGTAAAGTTGAATAGGTCCAGGGTTTTCAAAGACTAGCTGTTTACTAATAGGGTAAATTAAGAATTGGATAGGTGGGTCTTCACTGTCAATTAAATCACCATAATTGCCTCATATGTGGGATGCATGATTATAAAGAATCTCATTAAACACAATTTTTTTTTCAGATTTTTATGAGATGTTATGAAGATAGCTACAGTTATGATTTTTGGCGTTATGGAATAGTAGAATTTTCTTTATTGGAGATCACATTTATTTGGAAAAAAGAGTTGTCAAATACTTGTGCAGACTGCAGACTTCTAATTCAAAGGTCATCCTGTGTTCCTTGACAGGTTTGTGTTTAAACCAACTGATATTATAAATATAAGACTGGGAAATTGTACTTTGTAAAGAATATTTCATTTCATTCTTATATTTCTTGTGCAATTTCAGATTATTCATTTCCCTGGATAGGGCTGGGCTTTACAATGGGATTTTCAGCTGTGGAGCTATAAAGAATTACTACATAGGGTTTCCAATATAGTTTTGTGAACAGAATTCAGAAATAAAAAGAGGAGGGACAATGCAGATGCAGCATGAGCATGACCAATTACTTGCCACTGCTGAGAAAATGGTAAAGATATGTTTAACTGTATTATAGGAATCGCCTTGTCTGTCTGTTGATTTTCTACATGCATTTTTCCCTATTCTGTTATTTTACTTCAAAAAGATGAGAAGCTCTTGTTTTTTATCAAAGATAGCCAGAAGAATTTGTGAATAATCTTACCGAAGTCATTTAATGATATTTTCTTAAATTGGAAAATATAAATGTAGCATTATCATAAACATGACATCTATTTAAAAAATCTTAGAATATGTCAAGTATGATTTATTTTAATTTAATCTGAAAACTGTTCTTTTTCACAGGTACATGCTTTGAGTATTACTTTTGTGTATTTGGGGACAGTCCAGTTGTTCTTTAAACCAGGAGTGGAAATTTCAGTGCTTGTTAAATTTTCTCCAGAACTTATTGGATGCTACATAGGAAGAAAAAGGGATCATACTGAACAGAATAGTTTGGATATACCTTATAGATTCTGAAAGCTTGAGACCTCAAGATCAACCCAAATGGTGTACCGAACATGAAGAAAAAAAGACAGTTTATAATTGAAGAAGCTTGCGTAGTGATCAATATTTCAGGGTATTTCATATATGTTAACTTGTACAATTTTATTGGTACATGTACTTCAACATTGTTAACATCTTAATATTTAATATGTATCAGGTTTCACTTTCAGGAATACACAAAAATTCAGAGTAAATTTTCAGTGGTTTTTGTTAGATAGGGTCAAAGATCAAGATCAACAGTGCTTTTGTTTTACCAAATATATCACTATTATAAAGAGTAATTTCCTGTATACAGGTATAGCAAATAATTCAGAATATGACTTGGGAAGCTGTGATTTTTTCTTTTAAATCTTATCTTAATTTAGAATCATGATGTATACTTAAGCAAGTAGAATTTTTTCTAGCATACAAAATTTCAAAATCATTTTAATTTTTGAAGTGAATATAAAATATCAGGAAGCAGTCAAGCATTGTAATTTTTGTTGTTGTTGAATGTACTTAGTTATTGAGTAATCTTCAAATTTTAATCTGCAATGAAATTAAAAATTAGAAATGTCCTAATTTGTTAATTTTAAAAACTTGGTGTTCATTCATTTTGAGTTTGTTGCCATGACAAAATGTATGTCAAGAAAATGGCTCTGATATTCCTTTTTGTTCAGTTTTACCCTTGAACTTTGACATTGTGACCTCAAAATCTAGAGGGGTCCTCTACTTTTCAAGAAACCAGTATACTCTGTCTGTCTGTGAAGCAATGGGTCCTCAAGATTTTGAATGATTAAAGTATACATTCTGGTATATCTAGAGAATTGTAACCCTTGACCTTTGACCTTGTGAACTCCAAACTAAAAGGGGCCATCTACTTATTTGTAGGTACCAGTGTACTATGTTTGTTTATTATCTATCGAGCATATTTTTTTCTCTAAGATAAGAGAGAACACACTCGATCTATTGACTGACAAATAGGTGCTAAGCAGTATGTGAATATCACCCTTTTCAAAGACAATGTAAAGTAATACAATTCAGGTACCCCCCCCCCATTAACCCCATTTAATCCCTAAGAAATAATTAAATTGATTAAGAACAAAAATGTACAACATACTGGTATTTTTCAACAGCAAAATTTAAACTTTTAAAAAATATTTAACTAAGCAAAAAACTCCTTGCTGAAGTTAAAGCCATATTTGGCGTAACTGATCAAAAAAAATATATTTTTGAAAAATACAAAATTAAGTAAAGAAATATAGTTAATACATTCAAATTAAAGCTTTTCATACAATTCTGAACACGGAGAACACCTCGTCTCATCTAAATATACAATTTTATCTTCTCTGTAATGTGTTATTTAAATCTTTTGTATTTTCTTCCGAGTCGGAGAAAATTCCGAGAATCAAATTTAAATTGTGATATCTTTAGAACGCAACTGACTTAGATTTTGTAATTTACGGAAAAGTTCTATCTTTATATAAAGTAATGATACAAATAATAAGTTCTTATAATTTTTGTCTAATAATTTTCATTGCACATACGCCATATATGGCTTTAAAGGATGAGATAATTTGAAAATTGAAAAAAAAAAAATGTCCGAATATAAGTAAAAAGTACAGCCAAAAATTTGAGAGTCCAAAGACAGATTTTTTATATAATGTAGAAAGACATGTTGCCTAATAATTGGTATATGATTGAGTTGATTCTAAGCGTCACTTTCTGAGTTATAGGTTTTTGAAAAGTGAGTATTTTCACCAATTTTCAAAAATCTGGAAATATGCCAGATTTGTGACCTTTTTGCACTTAAACGGGGGCACAGTTTGTGATTATGAAAATTTTTCCGAAACAAGTATTCTTGTTACTTTCAACCATATATGGATATTTTCTATCATTATTAAATAAAATGCTGAATTTTGGAATATAAAATCCTATAAAATTCCTGTTTTCAACCTGTGTAAGGACCAAGAATTCTATTTTTAGTAACAATGCCGATTTACACCCTTAAGTGAGACCACATGGAAAAAAAATTGTGGCAAAATATTTCATATTATAGATAAAATTTACACACAAAACATGAAGTTGATTAGAGAACCTTGCTCCGATAACCTTTTGCATGGTTTTCTCGTAGACATGCTCTTAAATGATCGGAGTTGAGATCAGGTGCCATCAAGTAGTAAGTTTTCCTCGACGACTGGTCACACTTGCCATGTACTGTTTATCATATATGGAAATGGGGGAAAATTTGTACAAAAACGGGTTTAAAAAATGTCGCCTAATAATTAGTATGGAAACGGCAATTGGCATTCCACTTCATATAAATCATTTTGCTAACAAGGACAAGGATAATCTATGTGTTTAATTACAATCGATGTTTTGTTAATGGCTTTCCTCGTATTAAATATTGAATTGAGTCTGACGTACTTTATGTTCTCTCGAATCGAATCAACAAGTAGATACATGTATTCATTAAAGACTAATTGGTATATATATATATATATATATATATATATATATATATATATATATATATATATATATAAAGCACTAAAAAACCAACAACACTGTATATCCTAAATGTCGGATCTACCAAGTAGATACAAGGTCACGGATGGAAATTTACCCGATAGACCGGACGCATTTCATAGCGGTCCGGATTTCTTTCTTTATTAGTGTTCTTAAAAATTTTTAATTCAACATGTAATTAAGTATGTAAATATCTAGTGTTTAGTAGTTTAGTAGTAGTGCTAGTTGTTTTTGTTTCTCTTTTTCCTTTGTTCTTATGACTTTTTAACTTTTTTCTTTGTCCTGAGGAAGGGACAGGGCGTCCCGAAAATTTGACAATTTTGATTGTTCGTGTCGTTGGTCATTTTTAGTGCTTTATATATATATATATATATATATATATATATATATATATATATATATATATATATATATATATATATATATATATATATATATACCAATTAACCAGATCAATCAATGTAAAACTGAGTGAAAGATAAAATTAAAAAAAAATAATGGAATAAAATGTGGGTACTAGTCTGAATTCAGCGATTACATGATTCATCTGCATCTCCGTGCAGAGTCCTTATACATGTAGATATTAAACACACTTACCATTTAGATCTTTACACTGACATTGATATCCAATATAAGTTTTCTGGCACCCTTGCGGACAACTCCCATCGACTTTATTACACGTTTCATTATAAGCACAATGCTTACTACATTTGCGATTACAGTTGACTCCAAAATATCCTAATGGACACTCTGAAAAAAAACATGATATCTCTTATATATACCCATTTGTTTAAGTTTAAGATAAGTGGTGTTTTTAACCGACCATAATTGCACAGAAGCTGTAAGAAACGGCATTATATTCCCTGGTCACTTTTGATAAATCCATTATATCCTGCCATTTACATGTATGTATGACTCTTTTAAGTTGTGAGCTTCTAAGATAAAGTTTTGCAATTATTTTGCACAGACCCCCCTAAAATATGTCTGTAAGTGCATTACAAAAATATAGATGGGCAAAACGAGAAATATTTCATATTCTGTAAATCTTTGGGATATTATTTTATTTCTTATGTTATATTTTTACTTAAAAAAAAGATCCATACACATAAGAAGTCTACCTTCATTACAATTTGGAATCCCCCTCCATCCTGGTGTACATTCACAAAAGCCATCCACATTTTGGCAGATACTTAGGCACCTTTGTGAACAAACTCGAGAACAGTTTTCACCAAAATGACCAGCAAGGCATTCTTTTTATATGACAAAATGAACATTGACTGTTTGGTGTACTAGTTTTATATATCATTACCCATATGAGATTCAATCGTATACAAGTAAATTTACAATCAAAAATTTCCTTAGGTAAAACAATCACAAGTTTCATCGGTAAGTATGTTAGAATATGCATTTACTTGAGAAGTATGTTAAAAGATATATAATTATGTATGCTTATCGTTGAAATAAATTGGGGGAAAAAAACCTGATTCACACATTGACCCACTGTATCCATTAGCACAACCATTCTCACAAATTCCAGTTATGTGATTACAGGTCTCATTATGAATACAATGCCCACTACATAGATTTGTACAATTGTTTCCAAATGATCCTGTTGCACACTCTACAAGTTAAGTTACATAAAATCATAAAATTTTCATAATCAGTAAGAGTTGAAATTTGAAGCGAAACTAAACGAATGTTTAAATGGATATATTAATATATGCAAATGTTTTCTTTCATATAACACTATATGAGAGATGGGTATCTATTTAAGAAATAAATATATTGCGGGCAATTTGAAAACCATCTCTCCTTCTGTATTCAATTATTCCGAATTGCAAAAAAAAAAATTAGTTAGATTACATAATCAGTACGTACTGGTCTCTGCTGACAAAGAAGGAAACAAAATTGTCTTCGTTTGTAAGGCTCATTAAATAAATAGTATTTTAGAAGAACCTGAATTAAATCCTAGAAATGGTAATTCAACTTTTACGTATAGTTTCCTTTCTAAGGAAGAAATTCTTTAAAATCATATGTAAGTTTTGAATATTTTTAATATTCCAAAGAACAAAACTGAATTTGAACAACCAAATATGTATTGGATTCCAAAACTTCATAAGAATCCTTACAAACAAAGATATATTGCAGGTCCCAGTACTCCTAACTTGTAAATTGACAGTAGTAAAGGGAGTTCTTTGCAACAATATATTCAAGAAGGTTGTGAATCAGATGTGGATACTCAGATATTCCAAGACATTTTTGGACAATTCTACTTAAGTTCGACCTTTCACATGATGTCCGAATATATTTTAAAATATTTACTTCCCGTATGGAAGTCATATATAAATGAATCATGATCTCTTAAAAAATAAATTCATTTCTTTTAATACATTATTTTTTCTGATCTGTTCCCACAAAATTAATTACATTCAACTGTCATTTTTATCGAGAACGAGTGTAATTTGAGTGCGCAGGACTTTGCGCAGCTTTTTAATTTCGTGCAGTCATTATTGCTTCAGCACACCTTTCCCAGAGATTGTGATTTTAATATTAAGTATATATACGTTATCTGCTACTGGAACTCTTGGTCTGAAAATGTGATCTTACGATAATAATTAGGAAAAAATGCTGAAATTGCCCGAACGACGCCACTGTTTTCTGATTTTGTAGGCAATGCACAAAGCTGAAGAATGATACATGACTCGTTTAAATTTTTGTAGACGTCCATAGATATTATACTACAAAAAGATCACAAAACTTCGAAATAAACATACTAGCAATCTAAATATTACTCTTTTTTACCAAAATTTATCTGCACCTGCACCGATAACTCATCTGGACTGATGTATTTATGGGAATATTAGAGATATTGGGCATCGCAAAAATCAACATAGATTGTCAACTTTTTTGAATTAGAAAATTCAGAATTTGGTGACTTTTTACCATGACTTTCATCTGCTTGACTGAAGAAGGAATCTCTAGGTCAGAAATACAAAAATATGGGAAAAAGTGATAATTTTGCGCTTTACCAACAAATTCCCATGGTGTACAATAGTAAAATTTGACAACTTTGGAGATGGCCCCCTAAGAAATCGGGGTGGTAAACATTGGATCTTATAATCTTAAAACATTGAATATAACAGTAAAAATTGATAAACCCATAATTATCAATATCCCTATGGTAGGAATAATTATACTCGGCCTTGTTAAAATCAAAACAGTTTGCACTGTAGTTTTGACGTCAAGTGCAGTATTATAAAGTTACAATGGAGATATTCATGCTTAGCCATAGTAGTTCATGAGAGAAAATGGACAGTCTTCCTGTTTGCAAAGAATCTTAAGGAAAACTAGAGGTATTGTGAGCAATGAGCTCACTAAATGATACCCCGCCTCCCATATGTATAAAATGACAGTGTTCATTTTTTGCTATGGTAAACCCAAAATATGTGTCTGATCAAAAAGTAAAATAGAAGGTGGACAATGGCAATATGTAATGAAGATTCTGTGAAAGTTTCATTAAATTTCACTAAGTGGTATAAGAGGAGTTGCGGATAAGAGATGGGTACCAGAAAGTGTAACAGACGGACGGACGGACAGACGTACGGACGTACATACCGATTACGGACGGAAAGACGGACGGACGGATATACATACGGATTACAGTATACCCACCCACTTTTCAAGCGGGGGTATAAAATACCACTTGGTCATTTGGTATTCATTAAGAGATAGTGTTCAAACTTGTATGCAGATTTGTTGAAAAAGTAATGTAATGGTCCTAATAAATTGATTCATTGCAAGAGCACATATGTAATGAATGTAGTTGATAAGCAAAATCTTCAGCTTGCGATCTAGCTGATGCACTTGTAGCAATTAGGTAACAGAATCTATATAAGTTTGCAAACAGTGTTGAAAAAAATTATAAATACAACTTAGATTTTAATCGTATAAATCATATTACATTCTTTTTATATCAAATAAGTTTTAAAAAGAATCGCCCATCCTTGTTCAGAATGTATTTTTTTATCTGAAAAAGTTCACCGATATTTCCACTTGTCACCTTTACGGTACTGCGTGGTGGCATCAAGATTTTTTTAGTCGCCTACCGGTGAAACCGGAGGGGACTATAGATTTAACTTCCTCTGCGTCTGTCCGTCCGTCCGTCTAGCTGAACTCGTCTATCTGACATTCTGTCCGACTTGGTTTTCCGCACATTTTTCTTTATAGCTTGCAGATATTGAGCTAAATTCTGGTATGTGATGGGTTACAGATCAAGTTTAAGTTTCCTTTCGCTTAAATGATTTTGGACAGAATTATGGAATTTTTAATTTTTCATAATGGGTTAAGATCACGTTTGTGTTGCGTTGAATTTCAATGGTCAACATGGCAAATATGAAGCGAGAAAAAGGAGCAACGAACGACAACTCCAATATGAGCGGAAGTTACCTTTTAGAGTGTGTCCGTGCATTTTCAGTTACGCACCACTTGGGTGTTCGTGTTTCCCAAGACAGACCTTAATCTGGTTTGTGACATTGCCTTTATAATGTTTATCAGTAAAATCAATTTTCTATAAAAATTCGTTGAAATTGTTGTATAATAGTTTTACCGTATATGTAATTAGATGAAATATTAATTAATTTTTAAAATACATGTTCTAACATGCACGACATAAGAAAATATTTTTTCACATGTTCTGCTGGATCAAAGTTGCTCGCCAACTAAAATTTAGGGGACATGTTTACAAGGGTCATGTGAATATTACACGCTTTATTAACTAAATGTGTAAATATTTTGAAATCTCTTTTTTTTAACCTACTGAAATTGTATTCTATTGTTAAACTTACCCCCCTTTGCAACCAGAGATTTTTAATGGTAATGTTTATTTCTTTTTTACTGTATTTGATTACCTCACGTAGGTCAAAGATTCTACTTTTGACGAGGTATGGTTAACTTGTGATTTTTTTTTATTTCTACAAAACAAGCAATAAAATTTCATTATACTCGCACTTTCTAAAAAATATTCGGGTATATTGTTGTTCTAATGTCCGTCCGTTCGTTTGTCACACTCTCCTTTCCTGAACTCCTCCTACATTTTACAAAGTAGCCTATTCATCTTTTAGGAGATGGCTGGTGGTGTCATGTAGATGTGTAGTAAGGTTTCGGAATTTTCATTTTGCCCCGGGGGGTCGAATGGGGGTCGGAAAATGACGATTTTTATGCAAAAAGCCCCGACTTCCCCTGAACTCCTTCTACATTTCACACAGTAGCCTAATCATCTTTTGGGAGATGGTTGGTGGTGTCATGTAGATGTGCGGTAAAGTTTTGGAATTTTGATTTTACCCCGGGGGGTCAAATGAGGGTCGAAAAATGGTGTTTTTATGCAAAAAGCCCCGTCTTCCCTGAACTCTTCTTACATTTGACTCATTAGCCTAATCATCTTTTATGAGATGTTTGTTGGTGTCATGTAGATGTGCAGCAAGGTTTTGGAATTCTGATTTTGCCCCGGGGGGTCAAATGGGGGTCGAAAAATGATGTTTTTTTATGCAAAAAGCCCCGTTTTCCTGAACTCCTCTTACATTTGACTCAGAAGCCTAATCATCTTTTATGAGATGAATGGTGGTGTAATATAGATGTGCAGTAAGTTTTCGGAAGTTTGATTTTGCCCCGGGGGTTCAAATGGGGTTCAAAAAATGATTTTTTTTCTGCAAAAAGCCCCATCTTCCCTGAACTCTTCTTACATTTGACTCAGTAGCCTAATCATCTTTTAAGAGATGGTTGTTGTAATGTAGATGTGCAGTACGGTTTAGGAATTTTAATTATGCCCCAGGGAGTCAAATGGGGGTCGAAAATGATATTTTATGCAAAAAGTCCTGTCTTCCCTGAGCTCCTCTTACATTTGACTCAGAAGCCCAATCATCTTTTAAGAGATGCTTGGTGGTGTCATGTAGATGTGCAGTAAGGTTTAGGAATTTTGATTTTGCCCGGGGGGTCAAATGGGAATAATTTTTTTTTGTTTTGTTTTTAAATATTAGATATGTTTAATCACCCTGCTTTCAAGAACTTCCCTAATATTTTATGCATTAGATTTAAACCATGATTATTTGGAAAATGATTGGTTTGTTTTGTGTATGTGTAAAATGGTTTCAAAATTTGCATTTTCAAGTGGATGGCAAAAAGGGGCGGGAAAAAATGGCCCCTCCCTAACCCAGGGGATGATGATTTGTACAAACTTGAATCTACACCTCTTGAGAATGTTTCCATATTTTGAAGATTTGTTTCCTTTTTATTCCTAATTAAAACTTTGATCCCTAATTGTTGCCTGAGCCTAGTCTTTGAGGTCATAATTTATACAAGAGGCCCATGGGCCACATCGCTCACCTGAGCACTAAGGGTAGGAAAAAGTAGAAAATGGCTTTTTACTGTAAAGTTTAAATCCAAAAGTAGTCCCATGACCAATCATGTAATTGCTATTTTTTAGAAAATGATTTTTAAAGAATTTTCCTGTATGTATCTTGAAAAACTTTGGTCGGCAATTTTGGTCCCGCTCTACCCCCGGGGGTCATGATTTGAACAAACTTGAATTTACACTACCTGAACATGCTTCCATATAAATATGATGAATTATGGCTTTGTCATTCTTGAGAAGAAGATTTTTAAAGAATTTTCCTATATATTTCTATGTAAAAGTTTGGTCGGCCAATTTGGCCCCGCCCTACCCCCGGGAGTCATGATTTGAACAAACTTGAATCTACACTACCTGATGAGTATGCTTCCATATAAATATGATGAACTATGGCTTTGTCATTCCTGGGAACAAGATTTTTAAAGAATTTTCCAATATATTTCTATGTAAAACTTTGGTCGGCCATTTGGCCCCGCCCTACCCCTGGGGGTCATGATTTGAACACACTTGAATCTTCACTACCTGAGGATGTTTCCCCATAACTTTCATCTTTCCTGGCACAGTGGTTCTTGAGAAGAAGATTTTTTTTATATTTTTTTAAAATATACCACCAAATTTCCATTAATTCCCAATTATCTCCCCTTGAATGAGGGCGTGGCACTTCATTTGAACAAACTTGAATTCCCTTCACCCGAGGATACTTTGTGGCATGTTTGGTAGAAATTGGTCCAGCGGACGCCGGATAAAATGTGATCAGAAAAGCTCACTTGAGCCTTCGGCTCAGGTGAGCTAAAAACTAGAAATATGTCTTTAGGACATGAATGTCCCGCCAGATGTATATTATTAAGGCTACATAAAAATTTGTATTAGTGTATAAAGTTTGATGAAAATATCTTGAACAGTTTCTTTAGAATTGAAACTAAAATCTAAATAAATTAGATATAGATAACAAATTCTCACCAAATTATGTATAAGTGCATTCTAAACATAACTAGATGCTGTCATGAGACAGTAATACCCGCACTAACGTGTTTGCCTCTAAATGTACACTCCTACATATTGGACTTTAATTCCAAGTAAAAAGTCCAAATAATTCTATAATTTACACTAAACATGTATTCGTCAAATTGAGTATGAAATTCTCAGACCCTGTGACCATGTAACCGATATGACTCAGATCCTCATTACCAGTTTGAATTCAATTAATGATTTTAATTAGAATCTGATAAATGTTTTGCTCATAATAAGACCTTTTTAATTTTTCTAATGCCCCCCTCCCGCCCCCGACATCACAAACACATGGCACGTATGTGTTATTTTTTTCTTTTTTAATAGGCTAGATAGATAAGTTTTGTTAAAACATCGTTTGTTATTAATCAATTTAGAATTTATTCTTGTACGATACATGTTTACATGTAAACACCTTTTGGAAAATTTCTACATCACACTGTGTTGCGTCACCCATTATTCATATTTTTAGATTAAGCACCACTCGGCACACCTCGGCCGATTTCCACTTCATCTGATAAGGCGACGGAATCGACCAAGGTTTGCCGAATGGAATAGAGCACATGCTGCAGTCTGGTGTGCATTGGATTAATTCGTTTTGTGTTATAATATTGGA
>NW_026923856.1:0-23198 GCF_032062105.1 Saccostrea cuccullata
CCGTAGAACATCGAATCCAGTACAAGCTACTTCTTCAGACTTTTAAAGCTTTAAACGCAACATCGCCACTATATATACAAAAACTGGTTCAGGTTAACACGCCTAGTAGATTTCTACGCTCAGAGAACTTCATGTTCCTTGTTCAGTCTCGCGCGCGGACTAAATCATACGGCGACAGGCGATTCGATGTGGCTAGTGCAACATTGTGGAACAGTCCTCCTCAAACTTGAATTGGAAAGAAATGTTATTTGTTTTAAAAAAATTATTAAAAACGTATTTATTTACTACTGCATACCCCGATTATTCTTAAGAAGCTATTTTGCTTTTAATTTTTAATTTTAAATTATCTTATGACATGAGACATCACAGCAATTTTACATGTATGAATATTTCTGGTCTTTTAAAAAGTTTATTTAGGGTGAATTCACCATGCATCGGACACATACCTTGCTTCGGACAACTTTAGACAATAAATTCTCTTTCAACTTAAGAGTTCCGTGTATTTATTTGTTTTTGTCTAGAAGCTGAAGATTTAATTTTTTTAATGATACCGATTATCATGTTGTGATAAAAAAAAACCCGAGAATGGCCTTGAAGTTACGTCATATTTTACATAATCAAAGGGGAATAACCAGAAATTTATGATTTTTCGATCTTTAGAGTTATCGTTCTTAAAATTCGACTTCAGCGGAACGAGTCAGATTTTGGTAAATAAAGTTAAAGATTGGTAGTTTTACATAAATTTTAAAGAAAGAACTTTATTCGGTAATAACCAATATTTGCCCCCCAAATCAAACTTTGATGGAGATATATTTAATTAAGTTCTTAAACAGGGGAGCATATGCTGACTTCAAAGCACTGAATATTTTCATACGTTATGACGCCATATGTACGTAATGGCGTCACAAACATGACGTAAATTTAAGTTTTTTATGAATTTTACAGAAAAATGTACATATTTCGTCGATATTTTGAGTAAAAGTCACGAAGCGCATGTGTGTTCAGGATCAATATTATGATATAATGTGTAGAATTATAATATCAATGATATATGTTAATATTGTTCCTGAACAAACTTGCGCTCTATAAATTTCAAAGCTAAAATTGTTGAATTTTTTTCCATTTTGTCCAGTTTTCAAAATTTGACTTTTGTGGGGGCAAATATATGCAATATACCGTTTACAGTTCTTTCACTTCAATGTTCGTATAATTCTTTATAGAAATGGTTTTCACTAGTATGTTCATTTCTCCGTACATTGGGGATCCGGGTTAGAATAGGTCCTCAGTACCCCCTTGCTTGTCGTAAAAGGCGACTAAATGAGGCGGTCCTTCGGATGAGACCGTATAAACCGAGCCCCGTGTCACAGCAGGTGTGGCACGATAAAGATCCCTCCCTGCTCAAAGGCCCCGAGTGCGAGCATAGGCCTAAATTTGCAGTCCTTCACCGGCAATGGTGACGTCTCCATATCAGTGAAATATTCTGGAGAGGGACAATAAACAGTATACAATCAATCAATCTCTGTACATCGGACACAAATTAACCATGCATCGGACACTTTCTGATGCAATGGCAAATACTACCATTTTCCTACAGAACCCATCTGTTAGCTGTTTTTTTGCGGAAAAGGAAAATAAAAACTCTATATTTTCAGTCAAAATACAAGTTATCGATATATGGCGTCTGGAATTTGACTCAATTTATTTCTACAAACCAGAGTATGATAAACCATGAAAAAAGGGCGCAAATTACCGCATTATAAGCATTTTAAAGCATTTCTACGGCAGACTGAGGTCTCTTGATTCGTTCTACATTTGTGCAACGATATCGTCAATTAAATTTAAGTTGAGGGCTATTTCTTAGATAAAAGATAAAAATATATCCATATCAAGCATTTTAAAGCACTTTGATAAAGGTATGATATTTTTCTGGTCAAAATACCGTCTGTCCGATGCATGGTAAACAATGTCCGATCCATGGTGAATTTTGAGTTAACACTAAAATCTCGATTTTTAAGGATATTTTCTCAATAAATGGCATATAATTGTGTCCCAAATTGTATTTTAATCACAAACTAAATGTTAAACTCCATTTAAATAATTTTCCGTCGGTAGCGATATCGCTAGAACTTGCTGAAGTACAAGAGTATCCGATGCATGGCTAATTCACCCTATGTATATTCTCATGGTTTTAATTTGTAGTCTTTTTAAAATTTTACTTATGTGTATTCTTATTTCCTTGACATGTATTTTTAGTCATATAGTGTTTGTAATTCTTACGTTTTTATCCTTATATATATATATGCTTATGTATTTTAATATACAATGTTCAGAGTAATTTTATATTATATTCAGCGCTTTATAAATTGTGCATAATAAAATTAAAAAAAAATAATAATTCTGACAGTTTCGGAAATACTAGCCTTACGCAAACAAGTAAAACGTTTTTGAGCGACACGGACACATAAATATTTAAAAAGTCAGGCGATCTTTATCCATAGTTTTTGATGACAATGTTTCAATGAACAAAATGCGTTTAAAATAAATGATTTAAATCGAAATTCAGGATGATATTTTCTGAATGGTTGATTCTATATGGTTGAATTATTTTGCCTTGGAGTATTTAACTCATGTAGGATCAGATATCATAAAACCGGATAATGTTCCCTCGATCTCTAACAACTACATGTATTTAGTTTAACAACATTAAAAACTTTGATACTTTATTTCTCTATAATAAAACTTTACTCTGGTATTTTTTTAGAGAGATTTCAAAGCTTATAATATCTTAAACGCTTTCTAGTACATGTACATGTGTGTTGTTAAATTTGGATATATTTTATTAATATACATGTACAAGCTGACCAAGTAGACGCATGCGTTAATAAGGTTTCGAGTGGCATGATAGCTCCGCCCCTTGCTCCGCCCCTTGCAGGTTCCCTGTTGTTATTTTGTTTACCTTCAGCAGAGAGTTTTTTTTAAGAAAAAAATGAAAAAAAGCAAGGACTTCTTGCAAAATATTACTTAGTATAGATAATTACAGAAGAAAAAATAGTTATTTATACATATGTGTAAATTGCTGACCTTGGAGTCAAAGAACACAACATGTCTTCAGGGGCTGTAAATTTACACTATTGCTATAAAGTGTAGATTAATAAAAAAGTAAGTTGTTTCAGTCGCTTAAAAAAAGGAAGTCATAGGATGACTTTTATCCCTAACAGTAAATGTTTCTACAGGCGTTTGAAAAGCAATCATCTTAATGAATACTGCCAAAATGCATATTCCAAGTTTGCATTAGCTTTATTGTCTTAAAAAAACGAACTTGTCATTACAATTAGATATTCATATAGGCGTATTGTACTGGGATTTTGTTCTTAATTAAAAAGGACACTACAAGGCTGATAAAGGACATTCCATGCTATTTTAAACTGCTTTTGAAATTCATTTTTTCGTGAAATTCAATTTATCATGCTAGCATTGTATTTGACTTTGAATGTATAAAGGTTTTGAGACATACCTAAGATAATGGTGACCTAATGAAAAGTATTTTAGAAAATAAAATCTGAATCCTGGATTTAAAATTGTTTGAGTGTCTCGTATCTTGCAAGACCTCTTACATCATTCTACTTTAGTGAATGGACAAAATGGGCAGAGGTGGCGTCCTGGGCGTCTGCGACCACCTCAATCATTAAACAATCCCGTGTGCCCTATTGTGACAACATGAATTAAAAAATGCTCATGATTTCTACAAAAACGATAATTTGTGTGTTCCGTTTTTACAAAATACATAAGTAAAAATGCTAATAATTTCCACAAAAAAAAAAGAAAATTTGTGTGTCTCGTGAAGAAAGTAAAAATATTGATGATATGTACAAAACCGAAAACAACAGTGAACTAAATCACATATAAAAAGTTTTTGGTGAATCATAAAATAAATTTATTGTTCTTTACTGTATTGATTTAACAAATTAAATTATACAAATATGCCTATGGAATTATATAATAAGTATTATTTATCATCATATGTTACTGATTCATTTGATACAGCTGATAGAAATATAATTTTTATTTTCTGTTTGTAAATTTGGGAATTTCCATCTGTAATTTACCACCGGCTCCCGCTAATTGTAGAGGCTACTGTCCCCGGTATTACTATGACGTGCAAAATTTCTGAAACTTACATAACATGGGGAATATGAGTTCATGGGTTTCTTCATAAAACAAAGATAGCAAAAATAACTTTCTTCATTCTCAAAGTGTCATTTTACAGTGTAGATAAAATTTGATCCATCAAGCACATCCTACTTTCAGTCGTGTTAAATGGTTAAATATTCTAAATCGAGAATTAAACTTACAAATTTAACATAAGTTCCATAGATTTCATATTTTTTTTTAGTTCTCAATAAAATTGATTGCAAAGATATGATATGACATACTTTACTTCCTATATCTTAAGTCTGTACAGCTATAGGATGTTTACATGAAGCATGTACAATTCAAACTGCCCTGCGTACCCTAGGGTCACTTGTATGTGAGTACCATCAAGTATTTTTAAAAGTTTATTTTTTAGACTGCAAAATGTTCAAAATTTCCATTATCAGTTCAATTTTCGTTATCATTTACAGACTACAAAACAAGTTGACAAGTATTAAATATTTGCAAAATCAATGTCTCTTAAAGTAAAAAAAAATGAAATCATATATTAAACTTGTTTTCCTTTTGTGGCCTTCTACGGAGGATTTGACTGCATACATTATTTAATGCACTGATTGTAGTAAAACATAAAGAAAACAAATAGTTGTCCAGAAAGAAAGCTATTCAAAGAATCCATATCAGAAACGGAGCAAACAGGGACCTCTAAAAGCGCCAGAGTACGGAGTTAAATAATCTGATTTTCGAGGTTTTTAACTTTGAATTGGTTGAATATAAATAAGGATACTTGATATAAATTCATAAAAATCATTTAAATTCATTATTTAAACAATTCAACAGAATTGGGTTACAATATAAAAAATGACATTAATTAAAAATTATGACACAAATGAACAAACTTTCCAGATTCGTTAGAATTCTCTTAGTCTTAGATGTGATTCTTAAATTTTTAAATATTGAATTGATTACGGGTATTTCCGTTATCTCACGCTCATGAAAAGAATGTGACCGATCAGCAGGGGATGCTCACTCTTACATGGCACCTGATCCAATATCTAATTTTTGAGATGTCCGAGTTTGCTCTGCTCCTGATTTGTATTGTTTGAATGGAATTTTGAGCTTGAATATAATAAGTCATATCCATATTTTTTTTTTTTTTTTACAATAAAATCTTTTATTGACAGACCAGTGTGTCCTTATGAACCTTTATGGAATAGAATGGATGTTACAGACAGGTGTAATTTTAGAGGCTAACAAACTCAATTGAGAATATAGCGATTATTGTAAACTTGAAAGTAAACAAAGTTGCTCAAACTCATGGCATATTTTGAATTAAATATTTTAAATATGGAGAATGCAATGGTTTTTATTTATTTTGTGCATTATCGTAACCAGTAGATGCTTTTCTTTTCAAAGTAAAAAAAAAAAATTAAGCACGTGTTTCATTTTACTTAATAGATTCTGTATTTCTTTTGCATTGAATTTAAAAGTTAAGTGTTCTAGAACACTAAATCTCTCATGTCGGTGCAATGCTATCTCATAATCAGTTCATAGTGAGCAAGGACTTACCCTTGTCAGGCACGTTGTTTGCAAGATTAAATCTAATATCTCTAATGGATGCAAGAAAAACTAAAATCAGTAAACTGTTATGCAAAGACGAACACTTAAATCGTTATCATGAAGTTTGATTGTTTCTCCTTACCGTCGGACTAAAAGGCGCTTCAGACTATCGCACTTTAGTGCAGTACGTCTTAAAGGAAACGAGCAATCGAAATTTTGCGACATTAAACTGTCGAGTTTTGGTTAAGATCATTGGACTTTGGAGAGACCCTCATACTCGGCCTGACTATTGGACTTTGAATTTCTTATAGAAACGGTTATGTTTTTTACCCAGTGAAACGAAAACTTGAATGTTTTGTTTAAAAATATTTTAAATATTAAATATATGTATCAGATATATATTTAATTGTGTTTACATTTCTGGCTATTTGGAAAATAAGTAAATCTTGATAATTTCTTTATGATATCTGAAGTTCATATTTAGGGATATTTGTATGTGGCATATAGGTACGAAAGTTGTTTGAAAAGTTCCAGGACGATATCAATCTTTGTTATATTACTAACTAGAAATTTAAAGTAAGCACATCATATAGAAAAATATGTGTTTTGTTGATGTGTAAAATTTCACACCATTATTAGATTTAACACAAATAAATTGACTCCTATTTTGAAATCAGCATTTGTGTACCAGTGGAGTACACTTAACGGCAATGAAACGTCATAACAAAGCGTCACAAATTTAAAAAAAATAATAATACATGTATCTCGATACATTTCACACAATTTAATAATGCCCAGTCATTAATTTTTTCTAATACCTGAAATTTATCATTCAAGAATTGCTCAAGTTATATAATTTCCTTTGTTAAGGTTTTAATTATTTCCTTTTATAACTTAACTCTGCTTTCACAGGATAAGTAACTCCGAATCGCTTATGTTTTCCTTGACGTTCCAACTTTTCAAAGTTATTATTTAGATTAATTTTTGCAGTAAAATCGTTTCTTCGTAGATTCGTCTTCATCCGATACATAGGCTCTATGTCACTCATATACTGCATGTTCTATTTGTAGAGACATGCACAACTCGCTTATGACACATTTTCTTGATTCCTCTAACTTTTTAAAGTTTATTCAGGATTTTTCCTAAGTAAAACACAAAACTGCATCGTAATCAACTGCTCCGTGACGTTCTAAAATGTCATCGTTTTTGTCGTTTTCAATTAGGACTATCTCTGTTCTCAAATTGATTTCTTTTCAACAAGGCAAAATATTACGCCATGAGTTGAAATATGAATCAATGAAACATTTCTCAATTTGAGTTTCTAGGTTGTTTTTCGTTTTTGCTCCGTTTTACAGAGAAAATGACTGCATACATAATTTTAGTGTATTGTATGTAACTAAATTTTGACCTACTCCGCGATCCAGTTTTTGCGTTATTAAAATCTGGATAACTTTTGAACGAATTGTGATAATTTTTTTAAAAAAATTAAAACAATTTTTTTTATTGAACGTTTTCCTTCCAAATTTAGATAACATGTGACGTTAAATAAAAAAATATGACAGAAGTTCACGAAATTTTCGAACAACCCTGTACATACAAATGTAGGTATTGAGGCTTTATACTGGTTGATACATAATATTTGTCCACATTACAAACTGGCATAAAATGCAATATATTTAGGATCATATTTATACATAAAATCTAAATACCCTTTATCAAAATACGCTATTTACGGAAAGAAGGAAAAATAATTTAATATTTGCAGTACAACGTCGATTCGTACCTGCCCATATATCTGTGTGTCATGAAATGATTTGACTATAACATATGGAAATTACGTATGCTGCTTATTTACAATTTTTCCAGTTTCTGTTACGCGGACTTATGCATTTAGGCTAACTCAAAAGACTTTTAATGACTTCATTTTTTTGTGCATCATATCTCAAAATATTAGGTATCGAACAGTCTACAGTAAAATTTATAGATTTCCACTTCATTAGATCTCATTGTACTTTGAACATACAATGCTGAAAAAAAACTCGCAAGCTTTTAAAATACCACAGAATAACCTAGCCACGTACCAGAAAGATACATGTATGAAAAAAAACATACAAAGCCCAGCTTCTCTGCTCTTTCGTGATTTTAGTCGGTGAAAATCCTTAGCTTATGTCAGTATTACCTATCCACCTACAGGTAGTCATACCGATTGACATGTTCCATTAAATTTCTAATTGAAATCTAATCTAAACACGCTATAAAACGTCTAAACATTCATTGGGAAGTTGTTGTGTGTTTTTTAAAAACAATTTTTGTCTTATTTTATCTTTACATTCTTTGGATTTGCATGAAGTTTAAGATCTTTAATAAATTTGTTGGTAGGAACTGTAATATGCGCTTCTTAAAATTGAACTATAAATACTCGAGCTATGAACCACTTTTCTATTATGAAAGTGAAAACTCAAAGAGTGTAGAAATAATCATCCCATTTATGAAAACAACAACTTTTGCACGTTTATAGTCATTCAGCAGATTTATTTGTGAATTGTTGATAAAATATTTCTCACGATGCTGCTGCTGTAAAGCAGAAACTCAAGAACAACAGGAAAGGATTGATTGATTGATTGTATATTGTTTAACGTCCCTCTCGAGAATTTTCCACTCATATGGATACGTCACCGTATGCCGGTGAAGGATTTCAAATTTTGACCGTTGCTCGACACGCAAGGCCATTGAGCATTGAGGAAACTTTATCGTGCTAATGCCTGCCGCTGACAAAGGGCCTTGGTTTTTAAGGTCCCATCTGAAGGACCCGCAACTTTCACTTCAAAGTGCCGAGCGTATGGCGAAGGAACAGTTGCTACCTATTTTATTGACTAGGTCAGTCGCAGCCGAGATACGAACTCACGACCTCCCGATCGCGGAATGAACGCTCTACCGACTGAGCTACAGTGAACGTTCAAAAGGAAAGGAAATAACAGCTTTGATTTTCTCCACTTTGAGGAAAAATGTTCTCTTATCGTCCTTTAGATATCATTACATTTTAAATCAATAATATGCCAAAATACTTCTTGCTGGGGTCCAAACATTGACACAGATGTCTTCAAATTTGATATGATATTCGTATACTACGGATTGAAAGGTTCACAAATAGGCCTGAATGTAAAGTTTATTTTGGATTACAAGGATGATATGTTACAATATATTGCTTGTGAAAATAAGAATGTAAACAGTTAAACTTTTTCAATTTTGGATTAACGGGCAAATTCCAATTTTACTTTTCTCCCCGACGGCGTTGCTTTGGGAGATCATGGAAAGACGATTAATTTTGTCCATGTAATTTGATGTTCTCTGGGCAAAATGAAAAAAGGTCCTATTTTTTAAAAACTTACGTATCTCGTCATCTTTAGCGATTTCTAAATAAATAATGCATATCAATCTAAATAAGAAATACATTAGTAAACCGAATGTAGCATGGCAAATCCGAGCAAGTTGATACACCGGAGTTCACCAGTGTCATACGATCATAAACATATTCCATTGAATCTGTCTCTTTATTCATCTCTCCCTTTCGAAAAATTTAAAATCTTTTGACATTTTGTTCCATAATCAGATAACCTATCACAACCTTCACAGAAAAAAATGACGTCCGTGAAAGTTCATCTTGAAAATTACCGGTATTTACAAATTATGACTGCATTTTGAACAAACTGTTTCAATATTTTGGAGTTAATGTCATCACTCACTTACTCACATTAGTTTTTTTGTTATATTAAAAACTACACAAATGACAAGAAAGAAAAAAAAAAAGAATTACAGTCCGTAGAACAATGACATAAATACGTTCACAATAGTTTAAAATTTTGAGCTTATCAGATACATTGCTTATTATTCTTTGGTGAAGTGTTCATAATTTATTTTATTATTATAAAGTAGTAAAGAGTTGATTCTTGCATCGCTGGCCCGAATCCCACTTCGGAACCTGGAGACCGATCCTTCGAATGAGACCGTATAAACAGAGGTTCTGTGTTGAAGTAGGTGCTGGAACGAAAAGAAATCCCTCACTGCTCGGTGGCCCCTTAGTTTCGAAAATAGGAAAGAAAATGCAGCTCTAAACCGGCAAGTGATGGAGTCTCCATATGAGTGAAAAATCTCGAAAGGGACGTTAAACAATATATAATCAATCAATCAATCATTGACAATGAAGATGACAATTATCAGCAATGGGTACCTGTTCCTGTGTCAAAGATTTGCTATCTTTTTTAAGTCTCTATCTAGAAAATTAGTAAAAAAAAAAATAAGGATTTCAGTCAAAATGATCATAGTGGACCTTTACGAGAAGCGCTGACTTTTACAGATGACGAATTACTTTCACAGTGTATGGAAGCTCTTTTACGATATTATAATGTAGCTCAACATTTAATTCAACGAAAAAAAACGGGCTACTTCAAAGCAGAGTTAAAGCAGAGTTAAGCTGTCATTGAAGAAACGACAACCATTCTACCCTTAAATCCAGTCCTCCTCCTACAAGTGCCCCGAACACCATAACCATTACATTAGAAAGTTATTCTTTTCTATTATCAATTCTGTATCTCCGTAGATGTAAATGTTTAAATGTCCAAGTAAATAGTCAACTGTAAAAGTCAGTGCTTCTCGTAAAAGTCCACTTTGAACACGAAAACAAAATGTTATATTATTTTTTCAGCTTGAATATAGATTTCATTATTCCTATGTCATATCTAACACAATCTATAGTGCTAATATTTCTCTGGAAATATCTAGAAATTATTGTTTAACGTCCCTCTTGAGAATTTTTCACTCATATGGAGACGTCACCGTATTCCGGTGAAGGGCTTCAAATTTATACCTATACTCGGCACTCAGGGCCATTGAGCAGTGAGGGTTCTTTATCGTGCCAGCGCCTGCCGTGATACGAGACCTACGTTTTTAAGGTCATATCCGAAAGACCCGTGACTTTCACTTCTAGTGCCGAGCGCTTGGCGAAAGAACAGTCACTACCTTTGTTTACGTCTTAGGTATGACGCAGCGCCGCGAACGAGAATCTCATTCGAACCCGGCCCTCCCGATCACGAAGCGAACGTATTAGTTTGGAGAAACTGCAATTAAATTTGTCAGGGCACACTCGGCCATTTAATATCCAGAACGGTTTCTGACGCAATGACATAACTTTTTATCTTCTTGCCACAAAATTTAAATGTGACTTAAATACACGTGGTCAGAATATGATTAGTTTTTCGTAACACTAACAAGCAATTTAACCACTGCCAATTTTAGAATTCATTTAATAATTCTATTTTAAGACGTGTCCAAAGTCATCATACTTGACCAAATTTAACATTTTTAAAACGCTGTCCAAAACAACATTTGCATAAACTGACATAAAAATATTCCATTCATCGGTACTACTTAATTTCATTACTCAAATGTCTGGTCCGAATTCCCAATTTGCAAATAAAAGTTACAAATTTTGTTTACATTTTTAAAACAGTGAAAACAAAGTAATGTTAAGTTTTACTTTGCTCTGAATAGAGATAATACAAATTTAAAATTAAAACATATTTTAAATTACAACACATTAGAATGATGATGCAAATAATACAAAAAAAAAATCGAAATTATGATTGTGCATTTGTTGTATGTAATGTATGAGTATATCACTATGTACAAGTGTGATGGTATAATTAATTTTATCTGAATTTAAATAAATCAGCAAATACTCACTATTTAGAGTTTCTCACTGGTTTTGTACTTAAAAAGTAAGAAAACTTAATAGCACAGATATTTCATCATTCTTACACTAGTATCATCCAACTGAGAAACGAACAGATGGTCCTCACTGTCAATAGTTACACTACAAGGCTCTTGAACTCCTTCGTAGTTCAGATATCTAAGGAAGTAGCCATCTTTGTTTATCACGTGAATTAATTTGGAAGCTATGATAATATGGTAGCTCAAGTCACAGCAGAGATCCATTGGACTACCAGAAGGTTGAGGAAAGTATGAAAAACGGTATTTTCCGTACTTATCAACGACAGTTAGTGAAGGGGCATAGTTCTTGGCTTCGTCGGCTTCGCTGTACTCTGCCACACAAATATCTCCATTTCCGTTTATTGAGATATTTTGAAGGTTTCTATCATTTCGCTTTCCTGGGTCGTCGAGTTTAATTTCTAAAAGTTTCTTCCCTGAAGTAGCATACTTTTCAACATGGGAAGACTTGCAGATAAATATGGTATTAGGTCCAACATACTGAAGGCCTCTCAAACCCCCCTCAATTTCTAAAAATATCCTATCGCCTTCTCTGTCAATTTTTCTGATTCCTTTTTTGCCTGTATACAATACACCGTCTTCAAATGGTGTCAAAAATCTGGGCGAATTTTTCGTCCGAAAAGTGGTGGGTAATGTTTCGTCTGTATGCATGAGTCTGATATCAAATGACACAGGCGAACTAACGAAAATCTTACTATTACTAGCGAATCTGAGGCAGTGCATAGAATGATATCCTCCAGGTAAGGTTCTCATAATCTTAGGATCATGAAGTGTTTTCTTGACTTCTGCCATTTTTCGTGAGCAAGTATCTGTGCAATCGCTATCTTATTAATGAAACAGTCTATCATTCTTCGTCATAATTAAACAACACGTTATTATCTGATTGGTCTTGGACAGTCATGTGTTATGGCCATAACTCTTTGTTAAACATCGTGGACTATATCTTCATCAAATCAAGCCTAAAAACTTGTGAACTGAAAAAGGAAGATGTAATGATACACCGAGGAATTTTAAAAAATGTGATTTTTTCTCAGGGTGTGATTTAATTGATGGATTTCATTTTATACTTAAATGCGTAAAATATGAAAAATATGCCGCCCAAGCATTTATATTCTAATACAAGTGTCGATCAGCTCAAATTCAAAGGAACTGTGTAAACTTTGAGAATATTATTATATGTTTTGCAAAGAGATTCAGAAATAAACTATTGGATTGATTAATGTTTTTTTTTTGTATCAATGCTTAATTTAATATTTTTAATACTTTATCAATTTTGTTCATATAAAATGTTCACCTGACTTAACTGACTGTTTATATGTATAATGTATTGAGTCTCTTAGTTTTAATAAAGTCAAAATAAAAATCAACCCCTTTGCCCTTATTTCTTATCGTCCGTTGAACGAAAACTCCTGAAAGCAGAATGACGTAACTAACTCAATTACGATAACAAAAAAAAATTGCAACTCTCTAGCGATCTTCTTTCAGATATGTTTTTGCGTTAAAAGGGGTGTCCAAGGGATTTCCCTGATGTTTATCAGTTTTTTTTAAAGAGAATTCAGAACGTCGCCGTTTATGATAGCTTTGTGTTTTTTAAAGCTTCTTTCGTTGACTCAGGAATTTATTCAATCATGCCAAATATGCACTACACGTATGTTAAGGTCAGATCTTAATGACACATTCCTCGAAAATATAAAATCTTTTCCGCGAATCGGTCATTGAAGTCTAGGAACTTATTCAACTTATCTAACAGGAATTAGGGTAACTTACCAGCTATTTGTACAAGATACCATATTAGGATGATATATCTTGTATAACACTTATGGGTGATCTTCTGATGGCCTACATTACACTTTTTTTAACTTATATCTTAAACATACTGAAAACAATGTACGAGGGATGTTAGTAAAGTTCACGGACAAGTTCTGTTGTTAGCGCGCTATTTCCAAGAAAAGGGTCAAACCTTTCGGATAAAATCTTGATTTATTTTCCAATAACTATACAAAAATTTGTGCTCCCCAGTGATCATTGAAAAATATACAGCATTTCTATTTTGTTAAAACTTGCTTCACAGAGTATGCCACATTTTTCACGTTTAAATCACAGAGACTTTTTACTAAAACTAAAAATTGCACAATTGTAGCACAAAGAGATTTATGATATTTTACCTGTCGCTAAAGTATTCATGAAACGTCATTGGGAGAAATTTCAAATAAAATACACTGTAGGAAGGTATGTGAAGGTTTTTTTTAGTCATTTCTAAATGATCAACGCGTAAAACACAGCCAAAAATCGGAACGTCATCAAACATCATGGCGCACTGCACTCCGTAAAAATTATGCGTGCAGACAGGAAAATGAATGTCTAAAAAGAGATTAAGATATTCAAAATACTGCAGGGAATTTCCTACACATACAAAGGATAAGGTTTTCAAATGGTTGTAGCTTTATCAGAATGGAATGATTAACATTTTGAATGATTAACTCTGTCGATACTTCAATACCTCATCGCATGCCTATATGGCTTTTCATATTTTCCATTCCTGATCGATTATCTGCATAGACTTTTTAAAGATCTCAATATATTCGAATCAGTACAATCCGAATCAGTGCAAAAGACACAAGTCTTGATATAGATATTCGATTTTGAAGTAAAAAAATAATAAGATAAGATAAGTTTGAAGAAATGAAATATTTATGGAACTGGACAACATTTAACGGGTTGAAATCTGGTTGTCACGTCGCCTAACGTCAAGTGATTGCTCCGTGAATCCAATGACCTCATAGTAAAAATCAAACAGAAACAAAACTTTTTTTTATTTTAGGAATTTATTCAGACGTAGGTCATACTTCACGGTACACAGATTTTCCGTGATTCATGTGTCCGCAAGCTTTTCGAACAACCCTCGTAGAAATCACAAAAGAATGGCAATCATGTATTAGTTTCATATAATATCAATAAAAAAATATGTATTTGAGAAACTTGTGGTATGACCTTAAATAAATAATGGTAAGATAATGAGATAAGGGTTTTATTGAAAGAGTAAAAAGTTAATTTAAATTTACTTTAAGTGGATATTTAAGACGCAGTAATCAAAAAGAACAGTAGTTCTAATTACTGTAGATTTATCAAAAGAAACGAGTGTTTGACTGTGCTTTTTGTCCTTGTAGAAAAAGTGTAGGTAAATTATGATAAAGCACATTTTGATTAAAATAAATATTCAGATAATGAAATGGTCTACACATTTTGCTAATCTGTGGCCATTTTATATTTATTTGGCCACAGATTAGCAAAAAAAATTGGCCAATGCTTGTGTTATAAATTCTATAACAATGAACATGTAATGTGCAGTGTACATTCCTGGATTATGACGTGACAATCGTGATGACGTCATAATAGTAATGACATCATTGACTGCTTTGTATTGTATATTGTTACCATGTAAATAACTTAAAGCCACCAGGGCAGGAAACAGAGGCGCTGTTTCAAGGAAATTAAATAGACATGAAGGATCCGAAGAATGTTCCAAAGAAGTTCTCTTGTTAGTTTACGAGGACTTGATGAAGAAGAGAAGTTTGATGAATAATTTGGATGAGCAAATACTGAGTAAGACAGCTGAGGAGGAGATCGAGAATGAAATCATTGAGACAGATGAGTATAATTCAGAGTTAGACATAAAACTGATGCACTTTAAAAAGTTCATTGACAACAATTTTGCACATGCTGGGACTGGGTAGAAAGATTCTTACAAGTCAAATGATGAAGGTGCCGTATAATATGTCATATTATATATGTAATATATATACAGAAATAAAAACGTTTAGAAACTGGTTTAGAGATCAGAGTGTTATTAAGATTTTGAATATTTTTCATACATTACAAAGATATACAAAACATTTTTTAGGAACATCTCGTATGACCTAAAAGGTAATACAACGGAGCAGTTTCGACAGTTTAAATAAGCCATTGAGTGTAGGAAATTCTTTTTGTTTGCAATATTGTACTTGATTGTTGACATGATGAAAACATTCAAATTTATATTTCTTAAATTTCACAATACGAGCTCAGTAGTAGCCGAAATGCGATATTGTATGTTATGACATATGTTTTCTTTCTCAGTAAGTTAATACGAGCTACCTTTTTTATTGGTCTAGGTCACTCGGGGCGTTGGTTCGAACATACTGCCCCCCGATCATAGAGAAAGTGCTCCAAGTACTGAGCTACCGTGACGTCCTAAATTTCCTGTAGAAGTTTAAAAATTCGTAGAATATGCAGGATTTTTTAGATATGCTATTTATTGATTGATGGCATGTTGTTTGAGGTCCCATTATTAGCAGACCTATTTCTGTATTCATATGAAGCAGAATTTGTGAAAAATTTTATGCGTGAAAAGAAGAAAACACTTGCTGTGGCCTTCAACTCGACATTTAAATATATATCGACGACGTATTGTCAATAATGGTAATTTCCATTCTTATGTCGACACGAGATATCCTAGTTAGCTTGGGAAAAAAAATACAACAGACACATCTGTTTCATATTTGAATATTTTACTTAAAAAGACGATAATAGTAATCTAGCAACCAAGCTCAATGAAAAACGTGATGACTTTAACTTTTCTATCGTCAATTTCCCTTACCTATGCAGCAATATACCTTCATCACCTGCATGCATACTGAGTTTATAGATCTCAGTTGATTCGATATGCAGGAGCATGCTTTACGTTTGAAAAATGTTTTACAGTGAGGGTTTTGGGGATTGGAACTTTATCCTTTTTTGCATTTAATTGCAATTGGATGCTTCTGATGCAGAAAAGTAGCAACATTAGGGGATTTTTTATACCCAAGTTGAACATAACTTTAACTAAAGAGAATGTACAATGAAAAGCTGGCTGGGCTCCCCACTTAATACTCTAGGTACTTCATCAGATAAATAACAGGGAAGTGCAATGTTCAATACCAAAAAAGAAGTTGACACTGGAAAAAAGTTGGCCTTAATCACCCCCACCCCCCAACACACACACACCACCACCATCACGAAATAGGATTTTCGAATTTGGGCAATTCCTTTTTTTTGCTAGTCTATTTCTTCAGGAAAGTAAAAAAAAGGTTTGCTCTGGCTGTCCCAACATAATCGATGCTGCGTGGCGGCGTGGCTGTGGTGGCGTGGCTGTGATGACACACAAAACAAATAAAATAATCAAGTAATTGTATCTTCTTGCCTTGACAAACGATTAAGAATAAAATTTGCAAATATGTAAAATGGTTCAATATCTCTGAATTTATTTTTTGCCCCTTTTTCCCTTATTCAGGATAATAATTCATGGACAAAAAAAGAGCATTTAAACTAAAACGTCACATACCGTATAGTGGGTTATTTTAGTTAATTTTAACTTATTTTGGCGTTTTAATGGCTTTCGTCTAAAAATTTCAATAGCTAAAACAGTCAGTTACTTGTAACAGCTAACTTAGACTTTTTAGTGTTCATCTGCAAAGAGATGAAATCCTTGGTCCGCTAAAATAAATTACGCAAAAATTATTGGCATACCTTTTAGGAGGCAAAACGCCAAATTTTACACCCGCCAAGAAAATCCTCTATACGGTACATAAAACGTTATGCCGATCCAATATTGGTTGGACACAATATCTAAATAAATTTTAACATATTTGTGAGTCCCATACATGTTACTTTGTACGTTTACAGATATGCATTTATGTGTGTAAATTTGCGTGTATGTCTGTCTGTTTTTCGAGAAAGATTCAAAGTCATTTGTTGGCTTAGGTATTGTTGCTTCATTGTACGAAAAATTTAACTTCTGAGTGTATGATTTGAAGTACAGATTGCATTTTGTACATTCTTTGTATTAGCTTATTTTTGTGAACCGTATAATTGCATCTAGTTTTAGATATATTTTGGTTGATATTTTGATTTGTTTCTACTACATGTTTGTATTGTTGATTGAGATTCATTTCATCAATAATTTAAAATCTCAACATGTATGGTGTTAATGTTATGTTGAGATAAAGGAAGGAGGAGGAATTAACGTCTTTATATGTGAAAATTAATGATTTCTAGCATTTACTAAAACTAAAAACTAAGACTTTTTCTAATTATACAGCATATTTTTTACACTAGCTTTACGTATCTTAATATTTTTCTAAAATATTTACTGATCTGTTCTTTAAAATCCTGATTAAAATTATCTAATGCATTACATTGTAGATATCATTACATGCTATTTAAAAGAACACATGCTATCGATAATGAAATATATATACAGAAATGAATTTTGTATTTCAAAAGTATATTTTTAAAACCTTTCCTCTGCTAAAGAAAAAATCGATGTTATTGAATTCAAATTTCGTGTCCAAGAGGCCCGGGTTCGGTACTTGTTCGCACGCCGCGTTAAACATAAGATGTAAAGATGGGTTGTGACTGTTCCTTCGCCAAGCGCTCGGCACTAGAAGTGAAAGTCTCTGGTCTTTCGGGTATGACCTCTAAAACGTAGTTCGCCTAGTCACGGTAGGCGTTGGCACGATAAAGAACCCTCACTGCTCTATGACCCTAGGTGACGAGTATGATTCTAAATTTGAGGCCCTTCACCGGCATATGATAACTTTTCTATAGGAGTGAAATTTGGACGTTAAACAATATACAATCTGAATCAATTAATCTCTTTATTCGTACACTTAGTTTTGGTCTTTGAGCGTAATCCATAGAATTTCGTCTTGTCCATGTAATGTTATTCTAAACTTGTGTTAAACTTTCAGGTTGGAACATGTATAGTAAACTCAGAGAAAAAAGTTCGTTACAACTGGATACAATGGCTTCATTAACCCACAGAGAAAAAAGAGCATTCAGAAAAATGATCCAACATTTTCCAAGACAAGGCAGAACAAAGTATCTTTGTCATTCTTCCTTATTCCTCAAACTCCAGAAACGGTCTTATCAACTTATCATAAAAAATGATAAAATACTCTTTTTAATAGACTATTATCCGAAAAAATAAAAAAACATGTTTCTTGGATGATAAAGACCACAGCTTGAATAATTGTTTCAATGACAAATGTCAGACAAGCATTTAACAATCATTGGGTGCCACACACCTAAATCGATAACGGGCGTTATGGCACCTCGCCTTCTAGGGTAATCCATAGCAAGGCGTAACAATATTTATATATAGACTCCTAGGGTACCCTTTAGCGAGTCAGCTGGGACATTTAATTGCCTCCTAGGGGATTCCTTAGCGAGGCTACTACCTGTTATACCGAACAGGCAAGCCCACTATACCGAGTAGGGCAAAAATAACCACCCGTAATACCGAACGGGGTACGAAGTTGCTGTTATACCGAACAGATCCCTCACACAAGCTCCTAGTGGACTCCATAGCAAGCTTGTATTGGCTCCTAGGGTAGCCTTAGCGAGCCACAACATGCTCTACCAATCACGTAAAATAGATAATCATACATAAACAATAATTAATATAATGAAGACAAATATCTCTGCTTGTCTGACATACCCGCCACTCAGAGATGTCTATACATGTCTGCCACCCAACAAATAAAATTTAAGAGGAGATAAAAGCTCCAATGGCTGATTGAAAAGTGTTTGTTATTATTGCATTTCCCACGTCAGACATATGGACTCCGTCAGCGCGGTAAAACCCCTCCTCAAAAAGCTCTATATCAGGGTGATTAATAACTGCCGTTTACTGATGCGACCGCCCTACAAGCAGCTCTATTAATTCTTTTCCGCTTCCGTTCGACGGAACATATGTCATGACCCCCTATCCATTTTCTGCGCGGAAGTATATCAGACCATATCATTTTGCAACTTGGTAATCTGTTTGCCATTAAACATATGTCGTGCTCTATTCTGGTACATAATACCTCGCTCTTAGTTGATGTGATTCATTCCCCGCTAGGTGGATAATTAAATATGCAGGAGGGGGACATTTAGTTAACTTTTGCTCGATAGAGTTAATGAGCCCCCCCATTTCATGCCCCTTTTACCAATCCAGGTTCCCTGAACGCCTAAATTTTCCAAGCGTAAGTTAGTAGTCAGATTCGTAGCCGCCCATCTACATGTCCAGTAAACAATTGAAGATCCCACAATCCATACAAGGTGTTATAAAGATGCAATAAATAATATGGTAAATACAACTCATTTACAGAGCTCACATCATATCTATTCTAATATACTTAAAGAATGCGCTTGATTTCCAGCGTCCCAATAATTGGATGTTGTCATGTGATACCTCTTTTAATGCAAGACACGTTGCACCTCCAATTCTTTTCTCAATTTCTTTTTTGATATTGTCTCTAGCGACATCTGCATGTTTATAAAAAGAGGCAAATTAGGTTCTTCTGTTTTTTTCCCGAGGACCCCGGTAATACAATCGAAAACCAAATTGAAAACCATTAATAAGTTCGTTTGCTACTTCTAAATTCGGATAATTTGCAAAAGAATTTTTTAAAGCTGCAGTGTTTATAGGGGAATTTGCTAATTTAAAATTTTGATCTTTATTAGTTGCAGCGGTGCTGTTTGAAACCTTTGAGGTACGAAAAGTATCATTTGTTGCACAACTCGATTTTGGGTGCTTTCCTTTACAAAGAGAACATAAATGCACATATTTGTAATTGGCTGTAATGCAACGGCCTCTATTGTAACTGAAGTACACCAGTTTGGTTTGGTACATGCGATGCAGCGAGGCTAAGTTACGGCCTTGGTGGGACAGCTATCAAGCGTAGCCATAAATTGGAATTTAATTTTGACCAATTTCGGTAAGAGATTGCTTGACGCACTCTAAACTGTTCGTCGTAATTTCTCCATCCCATGCCCGGAAATTTCCTCGCTGCGTCGCGAATGACAAACATATATTGAACAAATTCGGCTGCCCTCCCTGGGTGCCTTTGAATATATATGTGCATGAATAACAGAAAAGCGTCAGTCCATCTATCGATGGTTGCTATCTTCTCATTCAAAACTTTGGGCTTAGCTTCAAGTCCCCCCTTATCATTTAGAACAAAATTACTACCAGCAGCGAACTGCTGCAGTTCAGCGCTTCCCTTCGTAAGCAGGGCTAAGTTTATATAGTTCCCCGCCCAATTTTTTTGTTTTAAAGCGATTGGAACATGGGCACATATATCGTCCCAAGCGCAAACCTCCATGTTTGGCATAGCCCCGAAATTACCTGCCGGTGACAGGGCAGCTTCCTCCGGGACAGGCCACGAAGTAGAAAAATCTAATTGACTACCCTTATTGTTAATAATGAGCGGCACATGCTCCTCCGCAATTCCCGTGGAACTTTGAATGTTTTCCTCCCAGGCCTGGGTACTTGTACCAGTCACCAATCCCTCGATCTCAGGGTCTGCCCTGGTGTCAGCGTGGTGGACAGCGGTCAGGTTTCTTCTCCCCCATTCTGCCCTGCTGCTGCCTGGCTCCCTTGGTCCGCTTGTTTACCCTGGTGGACTTGGCGGTGACTTGGGACTTTCTGGCTCTAATAGGTGACATGATTTTTCGCTTTTGCTGAACCGTTCTCGGAGGCTTTAACTACTTCAAAACAATTATCAAATGCAGAATCGCTGGGAAAGCTATCGAGCAAGAGGAGGAAAACGCCACGTGCGCCCCTCTTTTATACTCGCGGCAATCGGGGGGAAAGTGTCATAAGACCTACCCCCTGTGTTTTTCGGAAATCAATTAAATGCGTTTAATTAGCGATTGCTTTAAACGACCTTGTCGAAAATTCTGAGATGAATGCGGTTGTAAATAGGCACAGAACATGTCTTTTAGAATTTTTCGTGTATGTAACACTGTTTCCGTAAAAGCGAAATACTGTTCATTTAATCACGGAAAAATAAGGTGATTTATTATGTCAACGATGAAGCTGAGAAACCAAAATATACGACGAATCTGCGAAAATACTTGAATATGCAGAAATAAAAGTGCAATGTGCATTTTCATCATTTACTTGATGCTATAATAAACTACATTTAATTGATCAAAATTCCTTTTGTTGTATCTTCAATTGTAAAACAATTTTGTTTTTCGTTGAAAAATTGGAAATAACTATTTCCATGAAACAAAAAATAATTGGAATGAGCATCTGCTGTTCAAATTTGCGATAAAAGAACAATTTTGAGCTTCAATTGTATCGAATTACATTATCATCGTCCTGTACAATATTGATTCTTTCGAATTATAAAACTGTACATTGGATTTTATATAGAATCTTTCCTCTGCTTTATTTTAGTCTAATGATCATAAAGGATTAAGTTACATACAAATTTATCATAGTAAAACATTTTAACAGCGAGATAAAATATTCGAAAATGTAGCTCATTTTGCTTTAAATTTGTGATTATAATTAAAATTAAACACGTATATCTGATGTTTAGTTTGAGGAATGTTTCCTTTTGTTATTCTTTGACAAAAAGGCATTTTGAGTTACAGAGTATATCAACAACCGAAAAAATTGAATTTTCTTATACTTCATGTACTGCAATATCCCTTATTTTTACAAAGGGATTAATTTTGATTGTTTTCTTTGAAGGAATTGGTATTAAAAATGCAACATAATCATCATGATTTTTAAATAAATTCCTCCTATACAAACGTTATAAACGCCTTACATGTGAAAACAAATTTCCAGTGCAGAAAAAAATTATGCTTGATTTTATAAAGATCGCATTTGAAAAGATTTGGGGAAAAAGGAACTGCAAGGTCTACCCCCTGGTACAATTTATGTGTGATTTACAATGCAAACATATGAATATTAATTTACACTGAACTTGTCAGCAAATACAATTTATCATTGATTCAAATGCCGATCCCTGTTTTTCATACTAATTGTGAGGCTATTGTTTTTTTCAGGTTTTTTACATAAAGAAGATCCCACATTACGTGTGACCGGTCGGCAGACCACTTCTCCATGGCACCTTATCCTTCCCTTTTTTTGAGATTCCTGTTTGCTGTACTCTGATTTTGTGTTGGTTGACTGACTTTTGAGGTTGATTTCTTTTCGTTGTCTACATTTTTCATTCCATATTTTCAAAGAATTACAGAGAAAGATTTGATGTGAAACCATGCACTGTTTTTAAAGGGAAAATCCACTTACAAACAAACCTTAAAAAATGTGTTTAAACTTTGCAAACAAAATTATTTCACTGAATGCTAACTTAACTGATTAAAGGACCTGTTGTACATTTATGAACAAAATTTCCCGCTATTCATTCTTATTGATTTTCAAATTCTGTTCTCCCTAAAGAAACATAGACACAGATTTTAATCTAAAATATTCTCAGATTTTCTGTATGCTATTATGACGTATAAGTTGTTGTAGCTTTTCACACACACTAAAACTGTAAAATCACATACTTTCGAGATGTTAATATTTTTGATTTGTGGAAAATATATTGGTTCATAGGGATTTGATTTCGTGGATGAAGAATTGCTCGCTGGTAATATATGTGAGAAATTGCATTTCGTGGTGGTCTTAAGTTCGTGGGTCCCTTCATACCTTGAAATCCACGAAATTTAACTCCCTACGAAAATTAGTGATTTAACAGAAATTGAAAAACGTGATTTAATAAGAAAAATATTTACTTCAAATTTCGACACGTGTCAGACACATTCTTGTGCTATCACAAAATAAAGTCTTGCCATAATACTTAAGATCATTAAAAATATTTTGTTGTTTACTTTCAATA
>NW_026923857.1:0-23131 GCF_032062105.1 Saccostrea cuccullata
CCAAATTTTTTTTAATTTTTCCCTTCCCCCACCTAATTTAGTTCTGAGCTAAATTTAAATTTGATATGGGGAAAATTTTTGGGGAAAGAGATAACAGCGACAAACACGATGCCCTCCTAAGAGACACTATAAAAGGGAGTGACATGAATTCTCTCTTCCTATTGTTTTCAAAGATTGCCAAAGGGAGTGTAGCATTAAGAGTGATGCCCCTCTTTTAAGAGTGTTATGACCTCACTATTCCTCGTCTTTAAACGGATTTAAAATTGTTGAGATTGTATCTTGAAAATTTGTGAGATGTCCAACCTTTAAAGGTATTACCTCTCAATTTGGCTTAGAAACGAAAAACCTCCTAAGAAACACATCTTAGGAGACTTTCTGACCCCAATTATAGACCGACTGAGCTTTATTAGTACAACAAAAAGGAGGATTTTATCCTTTTAATTAGCACACCTTTACTGTTGGATTCGAATATTGTTTAAAGCCATTAAAGAAGAGGAACAAATAAATACTAAAATGTCTACATGTGAAGTTTGTTAATGAACTAAAGTAAACTCCCAACTTTAATTTCTACTTAGATATTATATGGTTTTTGAAGTTAGATTTATCCAAAGAAGTGCCTTCTATCTCTGGCTTTAATTCTATAAATTTTTACAACAAAGAACTAAGCACTACCAAAAACTACCCTTACCTAGCCAGCAGGAGACCAGCAATCGCACACTGAGCTCAGCATAGCAGCCCTTGTTCTCATCCGAGATCATCAACATCATAGTCTGAATAAACCCATGAAGAATACTATTATTATTAATCTTTAAAAAAACAAATCTTGATTGGATAAAACAGTAATCTTTCCTTAAAAAGTCATACATTGTGGAATTATGGCTGAAATGGAGACCATATCTTGAGGTATCGTGCCTAGGTTAACGAATTGCCTAAGTTTAAAGACCCATTCTTGGTACTCTGATAATCAAGGTTCCTACCCTGCAAACAGGAAAATAGTACTCCTAAGGGACTTGTTGCTGACTATGATATGAAGTCAGGATGGATTTCAGTTATCCTCTTTTTGCATTGACGTGTAACAAATATTCAAGGTTTAAAAATTCACATAATGTCATAGCCTGAAAAGAATTACCAGAAGACATTTAAAAAAACTAAACAATCGAGGAAAACTTGGCTACATTGCCTAAGATAAGTGAAGTAAGATAAGAGAAAGAAGTCAATGGAATTTTAGAGAGATTTATACGATAAGAGGAAAAAGGACACAGACTTTGTATTGTCAGTATCAAAATCGGCATAAGATTTCTTTGAAACCATACTAGAATGGTTAAAAGAGCAAGATACTATACTTAATAAACCCATTCAAGAAATTCGCAGAAATCCTGTAATGGATTAGACAAAGATGGCAATTAGATTTACTCGATTGTCCAGTTTAAAGAAACAAATGATTAAACTTTTATTGTGGCATTGACTTATTAAAATCTTGCGTGGTGCCTTTAAAACAAAAAGGGAAGAAATATTCGAGGATTACAAGAGATTTTCCGACAAGACATTGATCCCAAATTTTTTCAAGGCAAGAATTTACCAATCGAGAATCTACAGGCTTCAAATCCATTCATTTCTTTACGACTAAACGGACACCAAACCAGTATCGTGGTAGATTTTAAGTGACTCAAAACACGCCATTCTGTCCATTTTACTGAATCCAAGGGATTAGACCCTTTATGGATTTTTTTTTGCTCTAATTAATATCAGCCTATATTCCAAACCCCATCAAGCGAGCCTCGAACGGTTAGTAAAATCTGGAAAACTTTATATGGGAGAATCATCATCTCTTTAGAAACCCCCAAGTTTAAAACACAGAAAGCTCATAAACTAACGCACTTTTGAAAAGAGGATATTACCACCACTTTCCCTTTACATTGTCAACAAATCCAGGTCGTATCCTTACGTTTGATCGATACAAGTTCAATTAAGTACTTTTTACAGAAGTAATTACAACAGATCATTTAAAAAGACTAGGTACAAGTGAGGATAATTCTTGGGTATAAAAAAGCGACAGTTGGGAAAAATTCATTCAAGAAGTTTTAAGTCCGGTGGAAAGTATATCCCCTAGTTTGATTTTATGATCCCACCACTCATCAAGTACCGCTTTAATTTTGAGAATTTCCTGACAAGTTGTGTATTTTGCACAATTATTTGATTCCTATCATCCAGTGTGGTCAGTTGTTTAATGATTCTAAATGAAATATTGGATGGTCTGTGTGAGTTTGGTGGTTACTATCCTAGTTACCAGTTTTTTTTTCCCCCAGGGTAACGGGCCAATTCCCCAAACCCGGGTTTAATAGATACACCCCCTATATAAAAGGAACTAACCAAGAGATCATTTGTCTGTGAGGGGCAGAGCAACTTATGTTTTTTAACTCAAATTTTAAAAAAAGAGAACCTGAAATTCAAAAAAGGGGTTTTTCAAAAACCAAAGAAAAAATTTTAAGATTCCTTTTAAGATCTTAAAAAACGGTCTCAATGTCTATTAATTCAGCTTTCTCAAGATATTGCCTTGGGTTTAATTATGGCTCATATGATAAGTGGATTATTTCTCACCCAAAATGATTTAATTTCCTTGCTTCTTTAAACATTAAAAGCGGAAATTTATTAAAACAGGAGATCTTGAGATGATTTTGACGTCTAATGAAAGATATCTGAAATGATTTCTTTTCTTCAAAAAGCTGGAAGTTTTGAATTTGTTTTTAGAATTTTTTGGGGTTGGTTTTTGTTTGGTCTTTTACCAAAAAAAAGAAAACCAAAAAAATTTAGTTTTTGTCATTTTCCCATATCCCATTTCCCGGCTCTTTTTCCCACAACAAGGCCTTTTTTTATCTGAGAGGGACAATAATTTTCCGAAAATTTTACGTGTATCCGCCCAGTAATTTTCCTTAATGCATCGAAATTTTTGACATGGTTTTCAGGGATCAAAAAGGTTTGGCCCAGTAAATCCACGGCTTGGAAATTTAAACCATTTTAAAAAATGAATAAATTTAATCTGTTTTGTTTAAATTGATTGGGGCGGCAGGAAAAAGTAAGAAATGGGGATATCCTTTGAGTTTTTAAAAATATTACGGGGAAAACAACAATGTCACCAAGCAAAAAGTTGTATTTGGGGTTTACTAGGATTGGTTTTCCAAAAAAACCTTGGTTGGACTGCCCTTTTTTAATTTTTATGGGGCAAATATTTTTTAAAAAGGAATCCTTTGTCCCCTTTTTTAAAACCGGGAAAAGTGTTTTGTTTTAAGAAAAACGGGAAAAAAAAAGAAAATGGGGTCTACCTGTTTGAAAAGAGGGAGTCCGAAATTTTTTTCTCAAATACAGGACTTATCTTGCTATGGAAATGGTGAAACTATTGTTAAAACTTTTGAAGAAGTGGTTGTAAGGATTCAATCATACTGTGCTTTAAACGACTAATTTGTACATGAGTGGTCTTCACAGACTGCAGTTTTAAATCCTTTTTCTATGATGTCTTTTTTTGTCTGCTTGTACAATAAAAGAAACCAAAAAAATTGACTGTTGTGTCTTTTTTTCCTAATCCACTAACTAACGTCTCTATATCAACGAGCTTTCTTTTCTTACTTTGACTGTACAATCAGGATTCAATTGCTGCCAAGTATTTACCTGTGTAGTCAGCATAAAAAATTGGTCTATTGAGCAAGCCTATTTTTGCACAGGTCCTTTAAAGGTATCAATAGGTTAAGCAGTTAAGGTCACACGGCCACAGCAGGATATAAAGCGAGCTGGTCCCCGATCATTATTTACCAATCATGATCTTTTGTGTGGAGATGATCTATTGGCCAGGTAGAAAGATAATAGTGTATACTGTGATCACGTATGAGGAATTTAAAGAATACATATAACTCCAGTCACGATGCGTTGAAAGCTTATTGATTGCAGATGTGAAATCCATTTCCTCACTGGTTAGATGATCCCTTCTTTTTAAGCTATGGGTTTAGTGGTGTAAATATTTCCTTGGACAGAATGAGAAATACCGCTGTCCCTTGGTTAATGACCAGCAAGCTTGAAGATGTATTGTGGCAAGAAAAGACAGAGAATGGAAATGCACAATGCCGCAATATCCTGTTGTGAAAAAGTATAGAGAAGTTCACAGTGACTGCTCAGAAAATTTCCCTTATGCCATATGAAGGACATATCATTTTTGTATTTTTTATCTTGAATAAAATTGTGTTTAAATTTTTGTTTTGTTGTTTTTTTAATAAATAACTTTTTAAATTAAATAAAATAAAAGAATAAAGGTTTTATCAAGAGGTATTACAAACCCTCTCATTCTGAAAAAGACACTAAAGCATACATGTTTTTTGTTTTTCCCAAAGATGCAGTATGTTTGGTATGGAGAGTCCCATTAGTCAGTGTATGTACATCAAAGGCAGGTGGCATGCTAGTAAATAGGAGCCATCATGGATTTCTTTGAAAATCATCCAGGATACCTGGAGAATGTGTGGTTGGAAAAAGATGAAAATTCCCTATCCTCTAACAGGATCTAGAGCTAGGCTGAAAATACCAACATTATCAGATTCAGGTCTACTATTCTCAAAGGTTGGGTGACACCCATCAACACCATTCAGAATGAAGTTCATGGTAATCGGACATTGGAGATTGTCTGAAATATTATTTCAAGATGGGAAAGGACTGACGTTTCCACCTCATGATTGTCTACAGAGTACTTGTATGTGCATCCCCTTTTCAGATTAAAGACTGGTGGAAAAGAAAGGACATTGTTACTCGAGTGATTGAGGACCATCATCAAGACAAAGGGAGAAGAAAAGAATGTGTAATCAATTTTAAAATTATTTATTTTTAAAAAATGTGTTGTATAAAAAAGGCTTAAAGGTTGAGAGTCTAGTCTAATTGAGCACTGGCCCAGCAGCTGGGTTTTACATGACTTTACCCAGCTCTGATGGGTCTCATAGGCCTCTTTTCTAGCTAGACTTTTATTAAAACCTTATTACCACAATCACATTTACATAGAATGGAAGTGGCTTTAACAAAATGATGTATCCCAATTCATTGAAAAACATTACAGAAAAGGAGGCTTGTTTTCACATCCTGGTTCCTAAGCTTATGCACATATCAAAAACCCCAATGTTTATGGCAGATTTAAAATGAAAACCTTTTACCCATCATTACTCAATGTCTGTACTGCTCCATGCCTGATACCTAAATGGCTTCACTCATTGAACTGATAGCAAGATTGGTAATTAGACAATTCATTTAATCCGGTATGTTCACCCCAAGGCCTTAACAGAAAATAAGTTAGGATAGAGATTTTTTTTTGAAAAAAATTGGTTGATGGAATTTTAAGAAAATCTATGAAATTAGTATATTACTAGACCTACTTTGAGCATGTATCAAATCAATGAAAAATGCTTAGTCCCTACTGATTTGCAAACCCTAGCTTATAGTGGCATGCAGAGAGGAAGTATTCTTCAGACTGATACAGAAAACATACCAAATGATACATTATTACTTGGGAAAAAAATACTTGGATTTATATAAAACTGAAATCCAATGTATTTGACTTATAACAACGAAGTCTCAATGCCTTGCAAGTAAGAGTGGTGCTTGTAATTTCATTTGGAGGATTTCAAACAAGCAAATGGAACCCATTAGCCGGCAATATTTAAACTAAGTAAAAAACATTTTGATACCATTGACATTTTTAAATCATGTACTTCTTTTAGGGACTCCGGGGCCTTGGGAAGTGGTAATTTCAAACTTCATTTCAGAAAAGTATACGAGAATGAATGTACGTTATCTCGGTTCCATCTATTGGGTGATGGCTTGCCTGTCTGCTTCTATGTATTAGTCCTAAAGGTATAAAAGGATCCCGCAGGTTAAAGGCCAGTTGAACAAGAGACATGAACCATGCATATCCATTACTGAGACAAAGACATGTTTTACTATCATAAAAGTTTATTACTCAAAAAGGCGGTAGCAGTAGTTTATATCTGTTCGAGCCTTTCCTTGGATATTTAATACCCTTGCACTTACTCAATTGTATTTTAAACTCACATGAAACTCAAAAAGGAAAATTTTTTAAACTTCCTCTCGGAGCGATCACTCACGCTACAGGCCTACTTAGGTTTGACTTAAAAACGTGCCATTTTCATGGCTGTACAAAGGTCAGGATTTGTCAAGATTACTCCAACATGGAAACAACAGCCATCAGGCCGGAGTGATAGAGATGTAGTGGAAAGAAAAAATGAAATGCTTAAACCTACGATTATGCGCTAAAAATAAGGTCTATTTGCTTTCAATCAGGAGTCTCTTTACCCTTTAGAAAAAAAAAGACAATTTTGTAGGAGAAAGAAGTAGTAAAATATCAGGAGGGAAAACAGTCCCTGAGGGTCCTAAGAGAAAAAGGAAAACAATAGGAATTCCTAAAAAAAACGTCTTTTAGATGTGTTTCTGAGAGAGAGTATAAATAGGAAGTCCAGGGAACAGAAGGTTCATTTGTGAAACTGAATCCTAGTAGACACATCATTTAAGCCCCATTCCCGGGTTGGGGTGGCAATTTAAATTTTTAAACCCTTGCTAATTTCTTTAGAAATTTTAAACCCACCCCACCAATTTCCTCTAAAGCCCCCAAAATTTGAAAAAAAACAAGGGGCAATTATATTCAAAAATTTCAAAGGGTAAAATTTTCCGATTAATAATTAGGGCCTTTCCCGTTGGAAAAATTTTCTTCCTGGGAAAAAAACCCCCCCCCCCCCCCCCCCCCCCCCCCCCCCCCCCCCCCCCCCCCCCCCCCCCCCCCCCCCCCCCCCCCCCCCCCCCCCCCCCCCCCCCCCCCCCCCCCCCCCCCCCCCCCCCCCCCCCCCCCCCCCCCCCCCCCCCCCCCCCCCCCCCCCCCCCCCCCCCCCCCCCCCCCCCCCCCCCCCCCCCCCCCCCCCCCCCCCCCCCCCCCCCCCCCCCCCCCCCCCCCCCCCCCCCCCCCCCCCCCCCCCCCCCCCCCCCCCCCCCCCCCCCCCCCCCCCCCCCCCCCCCCCCCCCCCCCCCCCCCCCCCCCCCCCCCCCCCCCCCCCCCCCCCCCCCCCCCCCCCCCCCCCCCCCCCCCCCCCCCCCCCCCCCCCCCCCCCCCCCCCCCCCCCCCCCCCCCCCCCCCCCCCCCCCCCCCCCCCCCCCCCCCCCCCCCCCCCCCCCCCCCCCCCCCCCCCCCCCCCCCCCCCCCCCCCCCCCCCCCCCCCCCCCCCCCCCCCCCCCCCCCCCCCCCCCCCCCCCCCCCCCCCCCCCCCCCCCCCCCCCCCCCCCCCCCCCCCCCCCCCCCCCCCCCCCCCCCCCCCCCCCCCCCCCCCCCCCCCCCCCCCCCCCCCCCCCCCCCCCCCCCCCCCCCCCCCCCCCCCCCCCCCCCCCCCCCCCCCCCCCCCCCCCCCCCCCCCCCCCCCCCCCCCCCCCCCCCCCCCCCCCCCCCCCCCCCCCCCCCCCCCCCCCCCCCCCCCCCCCCCCCCCCCCCCCCCCCCCCCCCCCCCTAAATTTCTTATCCACCCCCCCAAATCAGAATGTTGTAAAAATGAGTGCAGGGTACTCCCAGCTCCGCTTTATATACCCGCTATGGGCCGTGTGCAAAATTTTCCTCTTTTTTATGTGACTCACCGTTACTTGGCAGAATAATTGGGGCCGTGTGCAAAAATACGTTTTACCTACGTTTTTTTATGCTGACTACACAGGTAAATACTTGGCACCCATTCAAATTTGAGTACGTTTACAGCAAAAGCTAGTTATAACCAGTTCCTGATTTTTGAAAAAAAAAAAAAAAAAAAACACAGAATTTTTGTTTTTTTTTATTTTTTATTTAACAAAAACAAACAACAAAACACAAAAACAAACCCTTCAAAACTTTTTCATTCCTTTTTTTATGGGGAAAAGGTTTTTCCCCTGTACAAAAATTTTTTTTAAAGCCGTCCTGTTTTATTTTTGCCACTTTTTTCAAAAAATTTTTTTTTCTAGTTTTTATCCATTTTCCAACAAATGTTTCAGGGCCCTTTTCCCTACCGATAATTATTTTCCCTTTTTTCCCCCTTTGGGGCCCGGGTTATTGAATTTTTTTTTGGGGTCCTAATTTAATTTTTAAAAGGGATTTCATTAACCTTTTTCCGGTTCTTTCAAAAAAATCGAATACAGCCTTTTTTTTCCCTCCTTTCCCTTTTTACCCCCAGGTTCACTTTTTCCCAAGATATTTTCCCAAAAAAAACCTTTTTTCCCCTTTTTTAAATATTTCCTTTGGGGTTTTTTTTTTTTTATAAAAATTTTTTGTTCCGGGGGTTTGGGGGAATTGCTTTTACCTAGGGTTTTTTCATGGTGGATCATTTTTACCCAAAAAAATCCCAGCCCCAAACCTCCAAATTTTCAATCCCTGAGTATAGGTAAAAATTAAACCAGATTACCAACGTGAAGATTTAACCCAAAAAAAAAGGGGCTTTTGGTAAAAATTCATCGGTATAGGAATTATTTAAAACGAAAACCAAAAAAAACCCTCCCCCCGTAGCCCCAGCCCGCGGCGGCGGCCCCACCCCCGGCGGCAGCCCAGGGAATGGTAAAAAATCATTCAAAGGGGATAAAACCCATCAAAGAAAACTAATTTTATTAAATATTTAAAGAAAAAAAAAGTCTTGACTTGGAATAAAGACGGAAAAATCGTTATCGGGTAAAAAGCCCCCAAATTCTACTTTGGTTTTAAATGGCTAAAAATAAACCTTTTAAAAATCCCTTTAAAGGATTAGAGAATTTGCTCAAGCTTTAAAAAACTTCCCCCATGGACTTGAAAAATCAAAACCTTTAAAAAAGCCATCGCCCCAAAAATCAGTACCCTAAAGGGGTTTGATGACGAGGACAAAGAAGAAGGGATTTCAGATGCTTTTTCTTTTTTTAACTCCTTTTAGTGTGTAGGGCAAGATCAAGGGTTTTAAAAAAATTACACCTAAAATAGTCCCATCAGCCCAAAAGTTAAAAGCCCAAGAAGAAAAGAAGAAGAAATTAAACAAATCGAGGAAAATTGGCTTATTCCTAAGAAAAAAGAAAAAAAAGGGAGAAAGACATTTTAAAGTTTTTACATCCCAAAGAGGTATGGAGGTCGACTTTGTTGGGGTCAAAAGTCGGGGGGTAATTTTTTTTAAACCATAGAGAAGGGTTTAAAAAGAAAGTACTATACTTACATAAACCCATTAAAAGAAAATTCAAAAACCCGAGTGAGGGATTAACAACAATGGAAAAATTTTTAGCCGATGTGTGTTTAAAAAACAAATAGGCTTCCTTTTTATTGTGTCTTTACGTTTATTAAATATCATGGGTGGTTTTAAAACAAAAACGGGGAAAGAAATGTTCGGGGTTTACGAGATTTTCCGAAAAACGGGCCCCCCCGTCCCTTTATGGGATAAAGGCAAAGAATTACCAATCGGGAACTTACAGGGTTTTTAAAACCATTATTTTTTTACCACTCGCAATACAACCAAACCAGGGGGGAACGATTTAAGAACCCCCAAAAAGCCCATTGGCATTTCACTCGGAATAAACCGGTTTTAAAATTTTCCGGATTTAGTGTATCTTCAATATACTTTATCGCAGTAAAAGACCCCAGCTAATAACCCTCGAATGTGTTAAAAGTCTAAAACTTTATAGGGGAAAAACATCACCCAAACCAAAAAAATTTTTAAAAAAGGGGAAAAAAGTGCGCTCGTAAAGCAAACGCACTTTTTTAAAAAGGATATTTACCCAACTGGACCACGGGAAAAATTTTCCTTTCAAAATCCCGGGGGGTATCCTTACGTGTATCAGTACAAAAAACCAAGGGGGGAGGGGCAAAAGAATTTCAACAGATCATTAAAAAAAAACGGGAAATGGGGGAAATTTGGGGGATAAAAAAACAAAAGTGGGAAGAAAATTTCAAAAAGTCAAAATCCGGGGGAAAGGATATCCCCCCCAGTTTCGATTCATGGTTCCCCCAAAAATTATAAAAAAAAAAACCCCATTGGAAATTTTGTGGGGGAATATTCCTCGAGAAGAAATTGTGTATTTTGCCAATTATTCATTTGTATTCCCTCATCATCACCAGTGTGGTCATGTTAGCTTTACACGATTCTAATCGAGAATATTGGATGGTCTTGTAGTTCTTCGGTGGTTACATATGCCTAGTCCTACCATGATACATCAAACCCCTACGGTCAAGAAGACAATTCACCCAGTAATCCCGAATCTAAAAATAGTACCCCTTATATAAAAGGAGACACCAAACCTAAGAGGATATTTCTGAGTCTGAGTGAGGACAGACACACTCATGGATTTTTAAGCTCAGTATCGTTGGAAAATAGTAGAACCTGAAGGGACTAGTCACAAAGGAGAAATGGATGAGAAACAAAGAGACATGTATTCAAGATTTCTTTGATAAAATCCAGGACAAACAGGTCTCAATGAAATCTACCTGTATAAGAGATTAGACCGACCGCAAAAGAAGCGAACACATGGTCTTGACCCAGATCACCTAATATGGAGAATTCAAATGGAAAGTCATAGTCTTGGCTCACCGAAGACAAGGAACCGAGAAGCCTTGATTCATGGAAATGGATGAAAAAGCTGGAGATTGTATAAAAGACTATTTGAAGAAGTGGTAGTAAAAGGATACGATATCATGGACTGTGCTTGTGAAACAGATATTTGTACATGAGGAGTCCTTTCCATACAAAAAGAACTGAACAGAAGTTTTGAATGTTTGTTATTATGATGTTCTTGTTTGTTTTGTTGTTGTTATGAATAAAATAAAAAGAAAAACCAAAAAAATTCTAGTGTGTTTTATTTTTTTCCCTATAACACATACAACTAAGCGCTCTTAAAAAACGCTGTATACCTAGGTTTGTGTGGGTGACGTCACAATCACGATTTGAATCGCTGCCAAGTATTATGTGTAGTCAGCATAAAAAAACGTAGGTCTATCGTTTTTTTTTTTGCACACGGCCCCCCTAAAAATCGCCCCCAAATTTTAAACCTTTTAGTCGCAAAAAAAAAGTAGGAAAAACTTTTCAACCCCCGGCCCCCAAAAAGGTATAAAAGCGGAGCGGGAAAATTCCCTGCACTCTTTTTTCCCATCATGTTTTTGTGGGGGTTAAAATTTTGGGTTTGATTTTTCCAAAAGAAATTTGTTTTGCAATGGAAGAGAAGGGAAATAAAAATTTCCTTAAACCCCTTCCCCGGGAGGGTTGGGCTTGGATGGGGTTTGGGGTAAAATTTTGGGCCTTTTTCCACCTGGGGGCGATGACCCCCCCTTTTTTTTGGAGATTTGTGGGTGGTGGTCCCCTGAAATATTTCATCTGGAAAAAAAATTTGAAAACTTCCCCGGCCCCCCCAAAGGGTAAAATGACCAGGAAAAAGCCCTTTGAAAAAATTTGATGTGCTACCGGGAAAAGACTCAAGGAAAATGGAAATGCAACAATCCCGGGAAATATTGTTGGGGGGGGAAAAAATTAACCGAATTTTCCTAAAAAAATCCCCTTTTGGAAGGACAATAAAATTGTTTTTTTTTACTTGAATAAAAAATTTGTTTTTTTTTTCTTTTTTTTTTTTTTTTTTTTTTTTGTTTTAAAAAAAAAAATTTAAATTTAAAAAAAAAAAAAAATAGATGAAATTTTATAAGGGGATAAAAAAAACCCTCTCTCATTCTGAAAAAGGAACTAAAATGCAACGTGTTTTTGTTTCAAAGATGCGGGTATTTGGTTTTGTGAGAGTCCGTTAGTCAGTGTATGTACATGCAAGGGGGGTGGATAAAAACCCCAAAATAGGAGCCATCATGGTTTTTTGAAAATCATAAAGTCCCTGGAAATTTTTGGAAAAAAAAGGAAAATCCCCTATCCCCCCAACGGGAAATTGGGGGTAAAATAAACCAACATTATCAGAAATTTCAAATGGGTCACTTGTACTCAAAGGAATCGTTGACACCCATCAACACCATTCAGAATGAAAGTTCATGGTACCCCACATTGGAGATTGTCTGAAATATTATTTCAAGATGGGAAAAAAAAAGTTTCCACCTCTTTATTGCCTACAGAGTACTTTTATTGTGGCTCCCCTTTTTTCCGGGTTAAAAAAATCGGTGGAAAAGAAAAAGGGGCATTTTTTTGACTCGAGTGATTGAGACCGATCATAGGGAAAAAAGAAGGAAAAAGAAAAAGTAAATTTTTGAATAAATGTTTGAAAAAAAAAATTTTTGTTTTAAATACAAAGGTCTTAAGGTCTAGGTCTCAGTCTTAATTGAACATGGCGAGAGCAGTGGGTTTTACATGACTTTACCCAGTGATGGGTCTATGCCTCTTTTTCTAGCAATACGACCGCTCATTTAAAACCTTATTACACAACAGTGAATTAACCGACGGAATGGGAAGTCTTTAACAGAAATCGATGTATCCGATTCATTGAAAAACATTACAGAAAAGGAGACTTATTTTGACATCCTGGTTCCTGAGTCTTTTGCTCGCATATCAAAAACCCCAATGTTTATGGCAGATTTAAAATGAAAACCTAGACCCAATGCCTTTTCGTTCAATGTCCTGTACTGCTCGATTGAGGCCATCTAAACGGCCTACTCGTTGAACTAGATAGCAAGATGGAAATTAGAAATTCACTTCAGACCGGGCCTTATTTCACCCAAGGCTTTAACAGAGGAAATAAGTCTAGGACTAGAGATCATTAAAAAAATTTGGAAACCCTTAGTGATGGAGATGAAAAATCTATGAAATTAAGTATATTACTTACTTATATCGAGTATGTATGAAATAATGAAAAATGCTTCTTATGCATTCGTTTCCCCACATCCCTAGCTTATAGCTGGCATGGACGTCAGAAAGTATTCTTCAGAACGATACTGAAAACATGACCAAATGGATTACATTAGTTACTTGGGAAACGTATGTGGATTTATATGAAAATGTGAAATATGATGTCTATTGTGACTTGATTCAACCCCAGACGGAGCTCGTAATGGTTGAAACTTTTAAGAGTGGTGCCTTGTCACTTTCATTTGGAAGATTCAAAACAACCAAATGGGAATTCGATTTCGAGCGGAATATTTGAAACTAAGTAAAAAATTGATCCATTGAGATTACATCATACTCCTTTTGGGACACCCATGCCCTTTTAAGTGGTAAATCAGTGGTGAAACTTCATTTCAGAAAAGCTACTGAGATGATGTACCGTTATTTGTTCCATCTTTATTGGGTGTGGTGCTTGTCTGGTCTGCTGTTCTGTATTGTTTCAGCCCTAAAAAAAAAGGTATAAAAGGAAGTCCCGAGACAAAAGGTCATTAAAAAAGACAAAGAACCATGTGTATCATCGGATTACTGAGACAAAGGAACAGTGACTTATCATAAAGGTTATTACTCAAAAAGGGAGCATAGGTTCTTCATCTCTGATTTGGGGGAGCCTTCCTCGATAATCAGGACTCCTTTGGGTCATACAACACAACGCATCCCAGCTTTACCACAGAAACTTCAAAGAGGACAATTTTTTAAACTGATCTTCTAAACAGGAGCTAAAGCCTACATGCTCCTAAACCGGATAGACATTCAATGACTTTAAAAGACGCAGTAAATTCCAGTAGCCATCGAAAAATATCGGGATTTGTCAAAATATATCTACACTGAAAACAGAGAAAAGGCAAGTGAACACAGATGTGGTGGGTTAAATACAAGAAAAAAACATTAAGGGTAAGTTACTGTTTGCTGAACCACACAGCCTGCGATAGCTAAAGTCTGGCGGATTACCTATTAGAATAAGAGATTATAGAGAGCAGTGATAATAGAGCTAAAGGAATGGGGAAGAATAAAAAATAGAATTTAGGCAAAAAGACACCTGTTAACCGAGGGGGTCCTAAGAAAAAGGAAAAAACAAGGAGAAAAACCTAAAAGAAAACGTCATTTGAGATGTGTTTGACGAGAGAGAGTTACAATCAGCCAGTTCGTGGAACTGAAGGTTCATTTGTGAAAACTGAATCCTATAGACCATCATGTTACCATTCCTGTGCGCTGTGGGATGAACAATTTACAATTGTTTCAAGTCCCTCCTAATATTGCTTTAGAAGACTCGAAATGGGAAGAATATTACCCATTTCCAGTCTTTAGATTCGACACCCCTCCATGAATTTGAAATCAAAGGACAAGGAGATCCTTTCTGGATTTATCTCGAAACTTATGTTAAATGGTATGTAAATTTACCAAAGACAATGAGAATGACTATCGGGCAAAAAGCCTTCAGAAACCCAGTGAATAATATTCTTACATTCCAGTTTAGGAAATGATTGGTCTGAATGGAAAATTAATAGAGGGGATAATATTTTATCCTTCAAACTTATCTGGAGAAATTATTGTCTTACCCACCGGAATTAAAGCAGGCAGGCTTATGTGCTATGGGAAAAGAAAACGGGAGGCATCCCATGGACGAAGTGGGTTAGAGACCTTGGTGTAGCTGGAAATAAAAACCTTTATGTAAACTCCGGTGTAAATGGGGTTACACGTAACCATTAACCAAGCCATCCCAGCGTTCCGGCAATTCTAAAAACAGAAGGATTGAAAAAGACACCAAGCTATTGCTGACAGTAAGAAAATCATTTTTCGGATACTTTACATTTGGATTTGTTTCAACAAGATCGATTTTACCAATGGAGTGGACTCCTTTGCGATTTAATCGACTAACTCTTTCTACATGATGATCAAAGGAGGAATACGGAAAAGTGAAAATATTTGAAGTTTGTTAAAATCCCCGCACCAGTTAATTAAAAAATCCAATTTTTCACCCCGCCTTTTTTATAAGAATAAAGTGAAATTTTTTTTTTTTTGGGAAAGAACTAAATTCCCGATTTGTTTGGTCAGTTTCCCCTCTCCTTAGGTTTTAGGATGCCCTTTAAGGAGATGGAATAAAAATCCTTTCTCCAAACGGGAGGGAAAAGATTCTTCCGAAAGTCATAGTTTCCTTTTTTACCTATTTCGAATTTTTTCTGGATTTCCCTAATTGAAACCGGGAAATTAGGGGTTTTGGGGTGGGCTACCCAAATATAAAACGCTCATCTATTATTTCCCAAAAATCAACCTTTGTTTTATGAAAAAAATCTAGGTTAAAGGGCATTTTTAAAATACCACACCATCAATTTTTTTTTTCAATTGATACTTGAATTAACAAACAAAAAGTGCATTTTACTAAGACATGAAGACTATCAATCAAAGTTTTTTGAGCTTTTGCTTAAGTACATCTTAACTTGAAAACTTGTGGTCATCATCCTAATCCCTGGGCATAGTTTGTGATGCATGCTACCGAGGATTTCAATTCCTATGATTTCTCTTACAATGTTAAATACATCACTCACATGGATTTATAGATCATAAATTGGAACGAGATTGCACATTTCTGTATTTTTTCTACAAAAATGAACCAATGGATTCTCGATCAGTTTCGACAGGGATGGTTTACCTTCTTAATATACGTATACAATGTCAAGTTTTTATCAAATCATTTTATTGTAAGTGTTTGTTGTTGTATAAAAATTTAAAAATTGTGTTTGAATTCTATTGTATTTGAAAATCGTTAATGTTAGGCTACCACGGACTTGAGGAGTATAATCAATCGTAGGTTCCGTTAGAGCTAAAAAACTTTTAAAAGTTGTTTCCAGGCCCTCACTTGTATCCGTCCTGTAAATTAAAAATTAGGACTTTTCCCCCACAGGTATAAACGCTGTTGAATTTCCTCATCATTATTTAACTTGAGATTGAATGCATGATAAGTATATTTTTTTAAGAAATCGGAACCAATAGATGGCATCTCACAAAGTGGAATTTGAACATGGATCCGGAACTAATGAATTTTACCCTGCTGGGGGGTTATAATAAGTTTTCCCGGGGCCAAAGTTCTTTTTTTGGGGGCTTTCCTTTTTTCCAAAAAATTGTAAAAAAGCTGTCGTGGTAAACCCCCAAAACCCTTTAAAAATTGGGGTTTTTTTTTGTGGAAACCCCCGGGGGAATTTTTATTTTTATGGTTTCCTCCCTTACAAAAAAAATTCAAGATTTTAGGACCCAAAAAGTTTTAAAACCTATCCTTCAAAAGGTAATTTTGGTTGGGTTTATTTCATGAGAAAGGGAAAACCGCAAATGGGTATTTTTTTTTACCCCGTCCTTCAGGGACAGTCTCAATTGGTTTTAAAAAAAATTTTTCTAAAACCCCAGGGAAAAAAATGAATTTTTTTTAAAAATTTTTTTAAAAAGGGGAAAAAAAAAAAAAATAAAAATCAAAAATTTTTCTTTGTTTTTTTTTTTTATTTTTTTAGAAAAAACCATTTAATTTGGCTAAAGTTTTATTGGGTGCGTAAATCTTAACGGTATATATTTGTACATAAAAAAACGTTTTAGAGTTTCACAGGGTATTTTCATGGATTTTTTCCCTTTTTTAAACCCCCAAAGTTTTCCCCCTGGGAAACCCCCACCCATTTTTAAACAATTAAAATATAAAAATGGGTGGTAAAATAAAATTTCCATTAAAAAATCGGTTGGGGGGGAGCAAACCCCCAAAAAAGGTGGGGTTTTCCCCCCCTTTGGAAAATAAAATTTTTCCCCTGCTAAAAAATTAAATTTCCCGAAAAATTTACAGGAGGGTTAATTCTTTTTCCCCCTTTAAAAACCCAAAAAAAAAGTTCCTTTTTGGGAAAGTATTCCTATGGTTCCATATTTGTTTTACCAGAAATCCTAAAATGATCATTTTATCAATTTTTTAAAAACCCCGGAACTACTTTGTGATTTTGAAAAAATTCTAGGGTTTGGGGAATAAATATTTTTTAAAACAAGAACATTTTTTTGAAACCCAAAAAAATAAATTCAAATTTTTAATGGGTAGACTTGAGAAAATGAAGCTTTCTAGCCCGGAAAATTCTTAAAAATGCTTCAAGTTAATAAAATTGCTTATTTTTGTTTCTCATAAAAAAAAAAAAATTGTGGGTTTTTTGTCATTTTTAAAAAAAAAAAAAAAAAGGTTATCTCCCTTTAACCATAGATTTTTTCAAAACACCAAAACAAAAAGTGTTGAGGGGTTTTTAAAGATTGGTAAAAATAAATACAATTTTAAAAAAGGTATAAATAGTAAATTAGGTATAAAACACACCTAGTTGTGGACTGGTTTCATTATGGGTAACACCTCCAGTAAAGAAATCAGTGGGACACACTAGATTAAAGGAAACTGAATGGTTACTTATACAGGAGGGAGGGAAAGAATCTATCATACCACCTCCCTTGATGGTAGAACATCCTGCAGAATTTATCCACCTCCCTTGATGGAAGAACATCCTGTCTAATATAAACCTCAGGAGGAGGAGGAAAAAGAAAACATAAGACCAAACAACAAACTCTTGGAGGATATTAGCAGCCATTATCTAAAACAAACAGAAAGAAAATACAGGCAATGGATATATTGCTTACTTAAAACAAGACAGAGGTAGAATAGCCAATAATTGGATATTTAATTTAACTGGGTGCCGACAGGAAGATGTAGATCAAATCATTGGAAGTGATTATCAATACTTAATGTACAAAAGAAAGGCATCCACAGAAACTGGAAAACTTCATCATGTGAGAGGATTCATTCAAATGAAAAACAGAGTTCAAGGGAGATACATGTACAGAAAAGATTCATAAATTGAACCTGTTTTGAGATGTATTTTATTACAGCACTCCAGAATTGGAAAGAACTTTTTATCAACAAGGTGACTATGAAGAATATGGAGTTCTAAAACCTGATGTGAGAAACAAAGAATTAGTTCCAAGAGATTGTAGATTTACCTGAATAATAAAAAAAAATCTTGTTTTATTGTGTTGTTGTTGTTGTTCTATAAATACAAGGGTGTTTTTTAAAAATAGATTCATTTTACATCATGAGTCTCCAGGAGATACAAGGTGATTTACTCAACTGTGAGGTAGAAGCCATTGTTCATCAATGTAATTGTTTAACTGTAAAAGCTCATCAGATTCATCAAAGTCTTGCAGAGAAATTCCCACAAGCCAATCTCTATGCCACTCTGCAGACCTCTAGGGACTAGAAAAAATGTCACATCAAGGAGTAGAAGAAATCCAGGCACTATTAAGGTGTTTTCCTCACAAACCCCTGTGGTGATTTGTTTGCTTGGCTCAATGGGATTATGGAAAACCAAGTCACCGACCTAAAAGAATTTCCACTTATTAGGATACCCCACAAAACAGAGAGCAATGGTTTCAAACTTTGTTACAGAGAAATGGGGGAAAGTTTAGCTTACCAGACTTATGCTTTTCCTTACAAGATTGGATGTGGACTAGCCCAAGGAAATTGGATTCATTATAGACATTATATTGAACAATTTGTACACACTTATGAAAAACATGTGTACATTCTTCATCATTAATTGTGTATGTTTTCATGTGATGTAAAATAAAAAAAAGTACCTTTTTATCTGTCATACTCTAAAGTCTGTTTTAAACAGGAGATGAAAGTCCACTGTAATCCCATGCACTCATAAGCAGATCTCTGGGGGGAGGTCAGTAGAAACATTCAAGTAGTTTTTTTTCTTTTCCCCTGTGATATAATGTCAAATATTTAAATGGAAAATTCAGAAATTTACAGTACCCGCATCGTTATTCTTTACAATTCTATGGGTTTCTATCGTGCGTGTATCCTATCGTATCGTGCGTGTATCCTATCGTATCGTGCGTGTATCCTATCGTATCCTATCGTATCGTGTTTTCCGTTTATCAGGTTTTGCGTTTTCTATCGTGTTTTCCGTTTATCGTGTTTTGCTTTTATCGTGTAATCGTTTATCGGGTTCTATCGTGTATCGTGTTTTGCGTTTATCGTGTATATTCGGAAACCCTCGTTTTTTTTATCTTTACTATAAAAAGAAATACTGAGGTATTCCGAGTTTTTTTTTCGTTTTGTTAATAAAAATAAATTAATTCAACCAAAAAGAGAAAATAAATTTTATCCCTTTCTTTTTCATCAATATTTTTAAAAAAATATTAAAGTGTAGAAGGGAAAAATCATTGATAGCTTTTTCATGAATGAATAAATTGATTTATTAATAAATAAATAAATAAATAAAATAATTATATCATGGTAAAGCAGAGAGTGATTGTAAAATTTAAACATAACTCTATTTTTCGGAAATGAAATTATAATAGATCGATCACCTGGTTTTTTAAAAAAAAATTAATTTATCGAATTGTATGATTTATTTTGTCAAAATTAAATACTATTAATATGATTTTCTTAAATGAATCGGAATTACCGGAAAAGATTTTTGGTAAGCTACGATGGTTGCGTACACAAAAAGCAAACAAATAAATAATAAGCAGGATATTGATATATATTTTTTTCAGCAATATTTTGTTTTTCCTTGTTTATCGTCTGAAAATAACGTTAGTAATATGTTTACGCCTCCGATCTGCATGTATGCACAATTATTTAAAGTCTTGATGTTACAAATATAACAAAACATAAGACATTGATCCAGATGATTTTAACTACATTTGGGCCGTATACGTTCAAATTTTCAATTTATTTTTTAAAGCTAATTATAAATTCCTTGACATATGTCTAAATTAAAAAAAAAAAAAATAAAAATCAAAATTATAAAATATAATGCATGAAAATATTCTCCCCAAATTTATCACATGATGGCTGTTACTATAAAATAGAAGATTTTCTTTAAATTTTTATCTGGCATTAGATAACATAAAAATAATATATACAGGGAAAACATGAAGATTTTAAACAGCTTCCCTTTTTTACGTGGAAATAAACGGAAAATATAATCCATCGGGATGCCAAAAATAAAAATAAATCAAGCCTTTTACCAGAAAACTGACACGTATGTGTAGCTCTCTAATCAGCACACTGCCTTCCTGTGCGGTCAACCACCCCCTCCCCCTTCCCCCCTAACTGACACCTCGGCCCGTGTGTGTGATCACAATCAACATACATGACCTGACATTTCACACCGGGGGTCAATTAGTAACCTCGAATACTGCCTGGTTCTAATAAAACGCATCTACTTATTTTCGGGATGTTGTTCCTAACTTGTTTGAACAAACTTATCAAAGATTTAATGCAAAATATATTAAATAATTGTACAATTAATGGATTAAAAAATCATCTCATCGCTTGAATGTTAAATAAAAATTCAAATAAATCAATTTAATGAAACGAAGTCCCTAAACTCACTCCGCTGATTTTTTTTTTTTTTTCATTTCGTACAATGTTTCAATTATGTTTATGTAAATAATTTTTAAAAAAATTAAAAAACAAAATACTGCATTTATGGTACAAGCACTTTCGGATCATCGGGTTTTCTACGAAATACAAATTTAATTTGGAAACAATTTCATTGATCTTAGAAACGGATGAAATAGTTCTAACATTTAAATATGAAAATTAGCTCGCATTATTTTTTTATGGTATCTTATAAATAAAAAAAAAGGGACGTCTGATCCGCCGTGACCATGCAAGACTAAAAAAACACCGAATCAATTTATAGTATAAATCGATTTTATTCCATACGTATATAACTTTATTTAAGGATTCAGTATCATATTTGGCTACTTGGTTATATCTTGTTTATCTAATTTTAAATTGGATGCGGACTTTGAACATACCCCCCTTCGAATATGCCTAATATAAGATTACCGGGTCAGTCCAAATGTTTTTTAAAGGTTTAATAATTCATTTGCCAATTAAACCTATTTTTTGTTTTATTAGAAACAGTGCAAACAGAGTTTAATAGCAATGATTTATAATTATTTAGTCGGAAAAGTCGCATTTCAATCTTTTAATATTTGTTAATTAATTTTTTTTGTTTTGTATTGTAAAGAAGAAAGTATTTAACCATTCAATGTTCGTTAATAAATACGAGGTTTTAAGTATCTGATATATAAATGTTTACATGTCATATATGAGAGCTTAGCGTACATGTACATGTGTAGTTGTAGCAGATTCATATTCTCATGACACAGTTTACATGTTTTAAAGCAGAGCGCCATTATTTTAACAATTTATTTACATTTCTATTCAGGAAATTAATTTTCTTAAATGTTTAGTTCTTCATAGATCTATCATGTTAAATTTGTTAATTTTGTTAAAGCCGTTTTCTTTTAAAACCCTTTTTTTCGTCCGGTCTTCTACTTGTATTTTTTTCCTAAGATATTAATATTTGATTGCGATTTTTAATACACGCAATTGTAAGCTTTAGACATTAAAACAAATTTTGATTCATTCTTTAAAAATTTTTCCGTGAAATAACTTGGTATTTGTGATAAATTTATTAGATAGAAAATTAAAATTTATATTTTTTCATAAATAAAAAATCTGTTTATAAGTTTAAAATTCACACCCTTGAGAAGAAATTTAAAAAAAATACAGTCTTCATTTCATATAATAATCAATTTAATCACTGTCAATTTTTTTTATATAAATAAACAACTTTTGTAAAATTACCACAGAGATCCCAGGTTCTTTTTATAATAATTAAATATACTTTATATTTTGATTTTAAGCTTGCAAGTATTTGAATTAAAATATAATTTAATTTAAATAATCTTTAATCTTTAAATATGATTTAAAATAATCTTTTCGTCTTGTCAGAAAACACTCCGCATTTTGAAACAATCCTGTCAGGTTTTGCGTTTATCTTATCGTGAAGATCGTTTATCAGGTTATCGTGTTTTGGTTTATCGTGTTTAGCGTGTATCGTGTTTTGCGTTTATCGTGTTTTGCGTTTATCCTATCGTGCGTGTATCCTGTCCTATCGTGCGTGTATCCTATCGTATGTGCGTGTATCCTATCGTATCGTGCGTGTATCCTATCGTTCGTGTATCCTGTAAAGAATAACGATGCGGGTACTGTATTAGCACTTAAAGATTAAAAACTTGCTATCTTTATGATATTGATTTCCATGATCAGAATTATTTATTTTTTACTCCATTTTAAAAAAATAAACATTTAAAATAATTATCTTAATAATAAAAATTAAATAAATTAAAATGATATCTCATTGAAACTTTTTTTTAGATTTAAGTTTAGTTTTTATGTTAGTTATTTCACTGTATATTTCCCAAAGGAAGACCAACAGCCAGGCTTCACTTCATAGAGAATGGATTGGTTAAACAAAACATATCTTCCAGGTTTGAGGACTGTATAGAAAAATAAAACCCATTTTTTGTTATTATGATTTAAATTACATGAGACAATGCCTCTTATAAATGTAATGCAAAAATAATATCTCTTATATATATGGATTCCTATACTCTAATCATATTAAATGTATTTGTAAAATGTATTATTTTTTAAAAACAGATTTTATTTAGGATTGACTTTTTAAATGATTACATGAATAGCAGGCCATACTTTAAGCACATGGCAAAAACATTTTCTCAAATTACACAGAAATGGGCTATTTAGCATAGCTGACATTAAACATATAAGTGAGGGATAACTAATCACAATTATAAACAATGTGAAAAAACTTTAAATGACCTACAGGGTAGATTACAAGCCTTTTTCATGGGGGAAATTTTAGATTTACAAATGAAAGCAGGCCATACTTTAAGCACATGACAAAAAAAATTTTTTAAAATTAAAAAATGGGGTATTTAGCAAGCACATTAAACATATAGGTAGGGGTAAAAATACAATTATAAAAAATGTGAAACAATTTAAAAACCTACAAAGGGAATTTCAAGCCTTTTTTACTGGGGGAAAAAATTTGGGGGAAATTTCCCAAGGGGGCCCAATTTTCATAAAAAATTACGGGTCTTAGACATAAAATTTTTTTTTTTAAAAAATGACCTGGGGTTATAACTTGAGAGAAACACAATGTTTCTTTTTTTTTTTTTACTGTTTAATAGGATCTTTTAAACAAATTTGGGGAGCCCTTAAAAAGGGGTGTTTGTTATTTTTTTTTCGGGGGGGTCCCCCGGAGGTTTACTGGGCTAACAGTTGTTGCACGACCCCCAAATTTCCCATCCGATTCCGAAACATACTGGGCCCCCCAAAAAGGGTCCAGGCTCAAAGGCTGAACAAAAACCTCACTGTT
>NW_026923858.1:0-22739 GCF_032062105.1 Saccostrea cuccullata
TCGGACTTTTCAAATCGTCAATAAAGATTCCATGGGAACATGATCCTATTTTTAATTTAACCTAAATTTTTAATTAAGGATTAATTAACTTGTGTATAATTTAATATTTGATACGTTTAATTTAAATCATTTGCAAGTTTAACATATGTGCATGTAATATTGAAAACACAAAACGAACTTTTAGGCTTAACCTAAACCTTACGTCACATAATAAAGAGTTGAAATATTCTAAAATATGACAAGAGGCAAAGCATTTTAGACACAGTGTAGAGATACAATGGCATAACAAAATAATGTTTTGTCAAAAAGTTAGGGAAAATTGACATCATGAATAGATTCCCGGCTTTGTAGCATATTGATGACACAATATAGTAAAGAATTGGCCACATGTGACAATTTTTTTCACATCATATATGAAATTCTGACATCGTGTTATAGCGACTTGATATGAATTAAAGATAAATTCACATCATGTAATGAACTACTTAGACCAAATAGTAGAGAGTGCACATAATGTAATAATGAGTTGAAATTATATAATAACATCTTAAATAAAATTGTTTTGATTTAAATGTATAAAAGTTATAAGCAATAAGTTTGGGGAAATGTTTGAAGTGCGAGTTAATGCAAAAAGATTTAAATACTGTAATGGAAAGTTGACATAACGAATAGTAGTGTGTGTTAATGTCAAAAAGATTTACATAATGTAATGGAAAGTTGACATAACGCAATAGTACTGTAAGAAATGTCACAATGTGTTGACATAATGTAATGGAAAGTTGACACAATGCAATTGAGGTTCTGCTAAAGGAGTGACGGCTTCCATAATGACACAATCCAGTTTCAATAGAGCATGACATAGTCAAGATGCGATAGAGCGTGACACAATCAAGCATGACCTGAGGGAAAGAGAAGCATGACATAGCAAAAGGGAAATCTGCTTAAGAGCTGCAGCTTTGAAATTTTAAAAAAGCTTTTTGCTTCAATGTTGGACCATAGAGTCTGCTTTTGTTCACACGGGTTTAAAATTATGCACTGTTTTAAATATTAAAAACGTTAAACTTGACTTCCATTTAACTATTTTAATTGAGGCTGTTGCTACATTGTTTGATTGCTTTGTTAGCATTAAAAATTTCTTCTGAATCTAATTAAATTGTTATTACAAAATTGAATAAAGTATCAAGATTTTAATTTTTTATTTTTCAAACAGTTTTGGAATTTTTGGCTTGAAAGGCTTTTGTCTAGTGCTGTTCGGGAAAAAACCCGAACTTAAGGTCTTTGTACTCATCTGATGCCCAAGGACTATAAATTTCCAGTTGACATTTGATTAAAAGTTTAAACATTAAGAGCTGCATGCAGATTTGTAGATGAATATTTGCATAAAGGCAGAATTTAAACTCCACAATCTAAATACCGAAAAAATAAAATTCCTGCTGCATTGGTGATGGTGCTTTGTTGAAATGGTACACTTGAGCATGTAAAACAAAAACTCTTTTGAAAGACTCCATCACACTGTATTTACACTATATTATACATATACATGTAATTATATATTCCATGTTATATCACATTGTATGCATGTAAAATATTGCTTTATAATTAGCGCATAAATAGCAAAATTAATGAAAAAGAAATATATCGGATGAATTTTAAATTAGCTAAGTGTTGTGTCTTTTTTTATTTTCTGAAATTTTTAAATCAGGTCCCTCTGGAAGGAAAGTGGATCTAAGATTGAGAAACCAGTGCTAAGACTTATTGTATTGAGTTTGAACCCAATGAAGTCGGCAGCCATCTTGTTGAGGTGTACTTTAATGGAGTGATGTTGAAAACTTTCCCTATGTGATCAAAGTGTATGATGTCAATCATGTGAGAGTGACCAGACCTGATAAAGCCATGGTGGATGAATCTGTCCCATCCCTTTGTATGATTTTTTTTTGGCTTTGAAAATTTGATGTAGCTAGTGTTCTAGCTTAAATTTTTATTTGGGAGTTGATTTAGCTGCTGTGTATGCAGTGTAATTTGTGTCCCTTGCCAATTTTTAACCAAATTAAGTTAAAAAATAAGAAAGTTTGTCCAAATTTGCCCAAAATCCAAATGTGTGTTTAATAGAAAATGTTTTTTTAATGAACCTCATTTTAAATCTACTTGTTGAAGGAATTTGTGAACAAATAAGGTAAAAATAAAAGGTAGGCATTTTTAGGGGTTCAAAATATGTAAATTCAGACATTGAATTATTTCAGTTGATGTTAGTCGATCAGGGGAAGGGGAACTTGAAATGATCGTGGAATGTGATGAAGAAACCATACCAAGTGAAATGAAGGAGACAGAGAGAGGAAGGATTGAAGCTTTCTTTATTCCCAGAAAGCCAGGGCTCCACAAAATTAGCATGACATTCAATGGAGATAAAGTTCCAGGTAAAGGGACATATTCTATGTTGCCATTTTTGGAGTTTGAGTTTTTGACACTGTTAAGCCTTGTGGATTCTTTTGTGTAAAGCATTACATATTTTAACATTTACTTGCCATAGGATTATTAATATATATAAGTTTCCAGAAAAATAAATCAGGATACAAATTGATGAAATTCTGAAGTCAGATTTCTTTAAGTCATGACCAGTTTTACTTTAATAATAATTTCAAATAAGAGAACACATGGACAGTTAAGAAAATTGTGAGTAATTAAGTAAACCATGAATTCAATTTAGTTACAAAGGTCTTCGATTTCTCTTCCATAGGATCACCTTTCATGGTAGATATGTAATAAGGACAAATTGTGAAAGAAACAGCCATTATGGCAAAGTCAGAAGTCCAAAAAATGAACATACAATCTCGGAATTTCCGAATCAACCAGCAACAATGGATTCTTCTCCAGGCTTTTGGTTCCGGAGTCGAAGACTTTAGCCATTTTCAGATCAGCATTATAGGTTCCATTTTTGTGTCATGTATAGCATGAAGATTCTGGGATATGGACATATAATAAGTGCATGAAAACCAATAAAAATGTAGTAAAATTCTTTGAAAATTTTCCTCCTGTCTGTGTTGATTTGTGAGAGTGGAGAAGGGATGTGAGTGACTGTGCTTTGTGTGTGATACCCTGAGTTCTCCGTGTTGTGCTCTGTCTTCTCTACCTCTGTGTTTATAACTGCCATATTTAGCCAAGATAGGTTACAGTATAGTTGTATTGAGTCTTTTTGATGTGTAGGAGTGTTTTTATAATGTTTTCTGTTGTGTTTTGTTTACAGCTCCGAATGGAAACAGGATCCCGGCCAGAATCATGTCTCAGGCAGACGGCAGCTTTAAAGTGGAATGGACTCCAACATCAACAGGTATTGAAATTGTTCAGAAGATTTTCAATTATACATGTACAGTCAAACCTTGATTTCTCAAACTCAATGGGACTGAGAATAAACTAAGATATCTGAGAGTGTGAGTAATCAGGGGTAAAATGTTTAAAGAATAAATGGTTGGAATTTCCAGTGGACTCTGACATACCAATGGTATTCAAGATTGTATCATCATTTGAGATACCATAGTTGAACTGTACATTTATAATTCTATTTTAGAGAGGTTAATTTGTTTCACATTAGAATCTCCAAAAAATGATGGTTGTTTTTCCTGAACTGAAGTCATGAATAGCCATATTTAGCTCTTCTGAGCCAAAGGCTCAAAGAGCTAATGCTATGGCCATTTGTGCGGTGTGCGGTGTGCGTCGTGCGGTGTGCGTTAACTTTTTAGAATATGGGCCATAACTGAAGAACCCCTTGGCCAATCAGTGTCAAATTTGTCACAGGGTATCCTTGGCCCAAGGGCTACCATTTATACTAAAATAAGGGTTGGGACCCTAAAACAAGGGAGATAATCAGAAAACAAAACCAAAAGTACTGGTTGCTAAAAAATCTTCTTCTCCAGAACCACCAGGCAGATTTTCACCAAACTTACACACAAGGATCAGGATATGTTGAAGATTAAAAATTGTTCGAGGCATGACCCTGGGGCAAAGGGCGTGGTCTCAAGGTCACTTCAAAGTTGACCTAAATTTACCATTAATAAAAACTTTTATATTTTGCTTACTATAAGGACTAGGATCATCAAATCTTGTAAGTTGATGCATCTTAGGACTTCACATCATGTTAACTGAAAAGTAGGTCACGGTGACCTACATTTTTAATTTTTCAGGTATTTGTTTTCAAATTGATTTTAAGGCATATTTTGGACAGTTTTAGGCGTATGATCATAAAACTTAGTCAGTTGATGCATCTTGGGTCCTTGAGATGTCGTATTTCTTAAGTAGGTTACCGTGACCTGAGTTTTTGAACTTTATGACTTATCCTTTATAAAACATTTAATCCCATAATTTCAGGCACTGAAAGGGTTAGAATCATCAAACCTTGTAAGTTGCTGCATCTTGGGACCTTAAAACATATTTAAGAAAAAAGTAGGTCACTGTGACCTACTTTTTGAATTTGGCAGGCAATTGTTTTCAAATTGTTTAAAAGGCATATTTTGATTACCTTCAGACCTACGATCATCAAACTTGGTCAGGAGATGCATCTTGGAACTCTGAAAAATGTCGACCAAAATGTAGGTCACGGTGACCTACTTTTGACATTTTATGGCTAGTTTTAAGTGTCTTAGGTATTTATTGGCGTAGAATCATCAAACTTTGTGAGTTTATGCATTTTGGGTTTTCGGAGAGTGACGACCAAAAATTAGGTCACCTACTTTTGACATTTTATGGCTATATTTCAGTATCTTAGGTATTTATTGGCTTAGAATCATCAAACTTTGTGAGTTGATGGATTTTAGGTTTTGGAGAGTGTCAACCAAAAATTAGGTCACGGTGACCTACTTTTGACATTTTATGGCTATATTTAAATATTCCTTGGTACTTATTGGTTTAGAATCATCATACTTTGTCAGTTGATGCATCTTTGGTTTTCGGAGAATTTCAACCAAAAGTAGGTCATGGTGACCTACTTTTGAATATCTCAGGTATTTATTGGCATAGAATTATCAAACTTGGTCAGCAGATGCATCTTGGGACTTCTAAAAAATGTCAACCAAAATTTAGGTCACGATGACCTACTTTTGACATTTTATGGCTATATTTAAGTATCTCCAGTACTTATTGGCTTAGACTCATCAAACTTTGTTAGTTGATGCATCTTTGGTTTTCCAAGAATGTCGACCAAAAAGTAGGTCACAGTGACCTACTTTTGACATTTTATGGCTATATTTACAGCGAAATACGAAATGGCGGTTAAATTTTCAGTAGCCTGGTGGATAGCTCAATAGGGTATTTAATTTGGTCTAACAAGTATCACATTAGGTTTGAATCTAGGTCACAAGGTTACTCAGGTGTATCATTAGATTTTACAGGTAAATGTGAGTTGATTTCAACGTTGTATGAAGCCACATATATAGGCCAAAGTGTTGTGCAATAATACTTTTCTTTAATTGCAAATATTATTTGCAGAATTAGTGAATGACAGCCCCCTATTTTCTGTTCTTACAAAAGGTATTGTTTAACAAAGTCAGGAAGTTAGCTCTCCACTTTTCCCACTAATGGATTATACATAAACAGGCACATAAACTCAATAATATCATAAATACTTGGAATGATATAAATAGCACATATAAAATGTATTAAATTAATTATGATGAACATTTCTACCTTCAAATTTCTCTATTCATATCTGTTACTCTCTGAAAAAACTGAAATTTGAATTGATAAAGGGCTTGTTTTACAAAAGAAATTATGGCTAAGACTAGATGCTCTTGCTATTTATTTTATTCTTTACCATATTCAATTCTTATTTTATTCTTTCATATTTTAAAAAATAACATAGAGGCAAATATTAAAAGCATCACAATTACAGATTTCTTCACTGCTGTAGAGTTAAAAACTTTTAGTTTATATATATTAATTATTTTTAAACCTATATTAATAAATCTAGCAAAACTATAAAATGAAAAATCATGGATAATGAGATTTTGACATACAACAAATAATGAACTCAAAGTTTTGGAAAACCCAATGTATTTGAATGCTCAATTAAGCAATGTTAAGCAGTTTAATCTAAGACATGGGTGCTGGTGCTATTGTTTACTAACATTTGTCTAAAGAGAAATTTTACCCTGTAATATGAAATTACTTGTATGTTAATTATGAAAATAGATTACAATGGGTTTTATAATGGAAGTGACAAGACTTGATAGCAATTAGGAAAGATTAGGAAAGATAGTGTGCAGAGGATATATGCATTATTGAAGCGCTGGAATACAATTTTACTGAAAAAAATATTTCAATTAAAGAAAATTATTTACTGCATAAAACTTTAGCACATACATGTGGCTTCATACAACATTGAAATGAACTCACATTTACCTGTAAAAACCAATGATACACCTGAGTAACCTTGTGACCTAGATTCAAACCTAATGTGATACTTGTTAGACCAAATTAAATACCCTATTGGACTATGCACACTGTGAAAATTTAACCGCCATTTAAATTTGGACTGTCACTATTCTCCGGTACTTATTGGGTTAGAATCATCATACTTTGTCAGTTGATGCATCTTGGGTTTTCCGAGAATGTCAACCAAAAAGTAGGTCACAGTGACCTACTTTGAATATCTCAGGTATTTATTGGCTTAGAATTATCAAACTTAGTCAGCAGATGCATCTTGGGACTCTGAAAAATGTTGACTAAAATGTAGGTCACGATGACCTACTTTCGACATTTTATGGCTATATTTAAGTATCTTAGGTATTTATTGGCTTAGAATAATCAAACTTTGTCAGTTGATGCATTTTGGGTTTTTCAAGAATGTAGACCAAAAAGTAGTCCTAATTTGCTAAGAACCATCAAACTTTATCAGGTGATGCAACTTGGGTCTTAGGATACTTAGGGTTAGAGGCTTCAAATACAAGTGATAGGTTGTACAATTTATCAGAAGAGCGTTTCAAGGCCCTTGGGCCTCTTGTTTCCTATCTTTAGGCCGCCACACTGTGGAGGTGCAGTATGCGGGACGACAGATTGATGGCAGTCCATTCTATGTGGATGTGTTTGACCTGGCAATGATCAGAGTGGAACATTTCAAACAGGGTGGAATTGGACAAACAGCTTCCTTTGACAGTAAGTTACCTTTTATTTCGTTTTTTTTTATAGAAATCATTTTATCCTCATTCTTTCAAGAATTAAGCTGGCTTGATTATAAAAGAACACATAACAAATACCACAAAATCAGGAATTTTCATTGGGTATAATCTTTGTGGGAGCGAAAGGAAAACTGGGTTCATGGGGATTTGAATTTGTGGATGAAGAATTTTTGAGGGTTGGTAATACATGTACTAGTGACATTTTACATGTTGTGGTGGACATGAATTCATTCTTTTCTTTATACCTCAAAAACAAAAAAAATCCCCACAAAAAATTGTGATTTCACTGTACCTTGTGTATTTTGTGTACATTCTAAGAATCAGGTAAATTAACATTTATTAATTTTACATTTTCAGTTGACTTCAGTCAAGTGGGTGTTCAGGACTACAGTGTGGTCATTAGGAGTCCCACAGGAAACATTATAGACTACAATTCTACCAGCTCTTATTCTGATGTGAGAAAGGAGATCACCTATGTACCAACAGAGGCTGGGCAGCACGAGATCTACATCAACTACTGCGGGTTTGAACTCCCAGGTAAGCAATGTTATAATTTTAGCTAACCTGATATGTTGGACAACTTCTGACTGGCACCTGGATAAATAGAGTTATCCCCTCAATTACAACCATTAGCAGTCATGATGAAGGAGGCTTCTGCATTATACATGAGATGTTGATACAAAGACTGAAAATGGTCACTGTAAATTGAGTTGCCATCACTGTAACTACAAAAATTTAAGTTCCAAAGGCATTCTCAAAGTTTTCGTAAAATCAGATTGTATTATTTAGTATAAAGTATCAAAAATCCTTGTTATATGACTTTTCTTTGGATGCCAACACATTTAAAGTAAAACTAATGACCTTGACATTGAAGTTTGACTTGCTTTTGAAAAGCTTTATCCCAACTTTCATCTTGGCAATAACTTATGAATTGTAGGTGCTAAAGGCTCTCATATTTCAGGTGTATTGCAAGTGATAAACCTTTCTTTGGGTACCAACATTTTTTACCTCATGACCTTGACCTTAAATTTTGACATACTTTTGATCATGAAAGACTACTAGTGTGCCCCAGCTATGGCATCTGAATAGAAAGTGCTAGGGATTTCAAAATTTACTTGTGTAAATCCTTGTGGCAAGCCATTTTTGCAGGTTTCAACATTTTTTGAGCTTCTTTGCTATTTGATATAAATTTATTTTGAGATGGACTAATTTGATTGAAAAAAAACAGGAAACATCCATAAAGGTTTTTAGCTCACCTGAGCTGAAAGCTCAGGTGAGCTTTTCTGATCACCCGTTGTCCGTCGTCGTCCGTCCGTCCGTCCGTCTGTAAACTCTTCACATTTTCAACTTCTTCTCAAGAACCACTGGGCCAATTTTAACCAAACTTAGTACAAAGCATCCTTGGGTGAAGGGGAATTTAAATTATCAAAATCAAGGGCCAAGACCCCTTCCAAGGGGAGATAATCAAGAAAATACAAAAATAGGGTGGGGTCATTAAAAAATCTTCTTCTCAAGAACCACAGGGCCAGAAAAGCTGAAACTTATATGAAAGCATCCTGGGGTAGTGTAGATATTAAATTGTTAAAATCATGACCCCCTGGGGTAGGGCGGGGACACAATAGGGAATCCAAGTTTTACATAGAAATATATAGAACAAATCTTTAAAAATCTTCTTCTCAAGAACCACTGGGCCAGGAGAGCTGAAACTTATATGGAAGCATCCTTGGATAGTGTAGATATTAAATTGTTAAAATCATGACCCCCGGGGTAGGGCGGGGACACAATAGGGAATCCAAGTTTTACATAGAAATATATAGAACAAATCTTTAAAAATCTTCTTCTCAAGAACCACTGGGCCAGGAGAGCTGAAACTTATATGGAAGCATCCTTGGATAGTGTACATATTAAATTGTTAAAATCATGACCCCCGGGGGTAGGGCGGGGACACAGTAGGAAATCCAAGTTTTACATAGAAATATATAGAGCAAATCTTTGAAAATCTTCTTCTCAAGAACCACTGGGCCAGGAGAGCTGAAACTTATGTGGGAGCATCCTTGGGTAGTGTAGATATTAAATTGTTAAAATCATGACCCCCGGAGGTAGGGCGGGGCCACAATAGGGAATCCAAGTTTTACATAGAAATGTATAGAGCAAATCTTTAAAAATCTTCTTCTCAAGAACCACTGAACCAGGAAAGCTGAAACTTATATGGAAGCATTCTTGGGTAGTGTAGATATAAAATTGTTAAAATCATGACCCCTGGAGGTAGGGCGGGGCCACAATAGGGAATCCAAATTTTACATAGAAATATATAGAACAAATCTTTAAAAATCTTCTTCTTAGAAACCACTGGGCCAGGGAAGCTGAAACTTTTGTGGAAGCATCCTTGGGTAGTGTGGATATTAAATTGTTAAAATCATGACCCCCGGGGGTAGGGCGGGGCCACAATAGAGAATCCAAGTTTTACATAGGAATATATAGAACTAATCTTTAAAAATCTTCTTCTCAAGAACCACTGGGCCAGGAAAGCTGAAACTTATGTGGGAGCATCCTTGGGTAGTGTAGATATTAAATTATTAAAATCATGACCCCCAGGGGTAGGGCGGGGCCACAATAGGGAATCCAAATTTTACATAGAAATATATATAGATCAAATCTTTTAAAAAGATCTGCATCACCCAAATTACTCAGGTGAGCGATGTGGCCCATGGGCCTCTTGTTATATTTTTCCTGCACGGTCCAATTGGAATTATTTTAGTGTTACCAACAAGAATACACTGTAGCAGTTTTACCTGACAAATAGAGTCATTAACTGAACATAAAGAGCCACCTTAAAAGCTTTCTATTGATGAATTATTTGATAAAGTCCAGGGTTGATTCTAGATCTATCATAGATCTTTTAAGGTAGTTCTCCACTAAGCTACATGTAGGAAAAAAACATCTTCTGTGCACGCTGACTCATCATCAAAAGTTTACCAACTGAACACATCTGGTATATAACAAAATAATGGCAGGCTTAATATCACCAAAGTCTATTGACCAACATTATACACTTAAATATGATGTACAGGCAATATGTCACCATTAGATGGGCTCCCTAGATAACTACTAATGTGAATTGATGTTAAATTGATTGTGGTGTCTGAATGTCCCCTTAAGAGGCGTCCCATCCATTACATGGTTCAGTTGACCACCCCTGTACAATACATAACGTCCTCCCACTAGACCACTGTACTCAATCGCTCCCTGGTTAACAATGGCAGACAGTAGGTATAATCTTACGATTTTCTCTCTATATTTAATTTATTGATTGATCTTAAAATATGCAGATATCTGTTTGTCTTATTTGATGTTTTGATGATGATGGGAATAATTTTACAGTATAGGTATTAGAATTTTTTTCTGGCCTTGCTACCTGTCTTACTTTGCAAATTATTGTCTGTCTGTGTACACATGTAACTATATATAAACTGATTCTTTTCACTTCTGACATGTTTTGACAAATTTTTATTAAAGAATGCATTTAAGCCTGAAATTTTAGTACTTTGAAGCTAGGTTTTTTGTTTCATTACACTTTAATGTTAAAATGTTACCTGTTCAGTCATAAGTATTTAACTTGACTTCATGTTAATTGATAGAGAGTTTGTGACTTACAGTTAATTCAAAGGAATTCATAAAATTGATTTTAAAAAAACTATAACTTCATTAACTGGCCAGCAGGACATGTAATAATGGACTGCAACCATCATTCTGTCCAACTAGATTTAACTAGAGCCATTATGAACATTAAAAATTAGCACTGAAATGTTTTGAATCCTAGAATTGCCACTGATTTTGATAACTTTCATTAACTTGGACAGTGGAAAGATTTTAGACAACTAAGGAGGGAGCAACCTTTCTAGGATACATATATATGCAGTGATTACAAGCTAGTTCAGAGAATCACTTAATAAAGAAAAAAGAACATGCATGAATCTTAAAGGGGGGGGGGGGGCACTTGAAGAAGGGCGGGTGGGGCTGTAGGGAGTTATGGTAGGGAGTTTCATTGCAAAATACTAAACCTTCTTGAGAGATTGCTTGGAAATGAAAGTTTTACACACAGACATAATGTGAATGACCTTGACCTTTGACCTCAAAACAAAAAGGGGTCTTCCGTGGGCGATAGGGAGTTGTGGTTTAAAAGAACTCTTTCACTGTAAATTAAAGCTTAAAGGCTTCTCCAGATATTTCACAGAAAGAAAGAGTTAAGAGACAGAATTTATTACCTTGACCTTTGACCTTTTGATCTCAAAATCAAATGGGGTCTTGTTAGGCCATAGGGAGTTGATATATAAAATTTTCATTGCAAAAATTTAGTCTTCCTGAGATAGACAGAAATGCATGTGGACTCGCTGACCCAAAGCAATATACAAACTTTCAGTGAAAACAATTCAATGGACAAAAAATGCTATATTGGTGAACATAGAGATGATTTGGCAGCATCCAGTGTCTGTTTTAAAGTAAACCAGGTCCAAATTCTACCTGAAACAGAAGGTATGGGACAAATTCTGTATGCAACATTCGGCCAGGCATGTTGTTGTAAATATATGAACAAGACTGACTACCCAAGATAACCGGATGTATTTTCTAAACTGTACTATGCCTCTTATGTTGGTTTTGGTAATGTAAAATCATATGAATAATGTTTGTAAAAAGCTAGTGCACACTAGAGTACATGTATACTAGCTTACACTTTAGATACTGAATTTACCACATCTTGATATTTATTTCAGCAATTAATAGTGCTTCTTTAAGTGTGAAAAAAATTGGAATAAAAACTAAAGAATTTCCTCTGTTCCAAGCATGGTATTAAATGCACTCAGTGTCACATCATTACATGTAGCTTGGAGCAAATAGCTAATAGGGCTGAAAACAAGAGCAGTTAAAAGGTACCATATTTGTTATAGAGGGTGCTCCAAATTTTTCAGTCTTCCTTTCAGGCTTTTGTGTACATATTTGCCTTTCTTTGGTAACACATTCTGCAGCCCACACAAACAGGTTCTCTCTCTCAGAAGAATTATACTAGGCAGGCTGAGCCCATTGACAAATATTACCCAGTATCAATAGAGGTGGGGGAGACTGATATTTTCAAAATACCAATAGCATTAAAGTCAATAATTTACTGGAAAAACTGTGTTTGCAAAGCTTAGGTGGCTATGAAATAGTATCATTGATTTTCACAATGATTTCCTGTAAAATGTTATTTCAAAATTCATTAATTAACTCAAAAAATTTCAACTGCATTAGCTAATTTGAAAATGCCTTAAGTTACTACAATTATTAAATGAAAACGTGTTCAGTTTAATTCATTAGTACGTACAACTATGTAGCATTAAAGTTTGTAATAAATAAAAGGATTTTATAGTAATATTCATGAAGTGATTTTACAATTGTGGGAGAATGCTTGTTATGCATGCATGGTTGGATGTTATAATCCATACCATCCATTTATAGATTAACTTAAACCTTGAAATTGTGCAGAATTTTTAGTGAAAATTATAGTGATGTTTGTATATGGTAATTGATCTATTTCGATCGCGGATCAACGTCCCATCTCGACTCATCATCTCCGTATAGTGTCTACTCATTTAGTTATGGAATGTTTACACCACTCTTGGAATTATAATTTCTCTCCCGAGATACTCCCTGTTTGCTAATGATGACAAAATATTAATCCACGCTTAAGTCAACAGGAGCTGCGGGACATCTTGTGAATGCGAGGTTTTAAATATCCACGTGTCTCAATAACAGACACAGAAATCATTACAGGCTTTCAAATCAAGTCGGAGGTTTTTATTAATATTAATGATTTTAATCTGTACAACCTTGGTGCTATGTAAAGCAATATAAGCCAAAACTTATTGCTGCAGCCTTCACAGAGAATATTCCAAAGGCAATGGATCCCTTAAATTTCTGTCTTTATTAAAAGTTGTTTGTTGAAAGGACCTGAAATCTAAGCAAAATATTGATTTTCAGCGAATATACAATAGTGTTCTTTACGGGATGTTTTATAACAATGAAAACTTGTGTTGAACTGTTTCATTTTCGATGAAAAAAAATTCGTAGAGGTGTGGATTTATTTTCATGAATTATGCTGATTTTATTTAACTTCAATCAGTATATTTGTACGTGAATGAATTGTACTAGCCAACAGTGTTAAACCTTTTCAACAGAATTAAAATTTAGCCAATGTGTAGGAGTCTAGAGACTTAAATGTGTGATTTAGACTTCTGAAGTTTTATAAAAGAGAATGTGTGCAGCTCTTTGAGCACTATTGGATTTACAAATGTAGTAATAATCAGATGTTGGAATCGGTGAAATTTAAAACAGGTTTTGAATGAATTTGATGTGTTAGGCTCCTAGTCAATTAGAACCTCAGATAGTGTACTGTGGATGTGCATTTTGAAAGTTCTGACTGTACAGTCATAGAATGGATTTTCTGATTTGTGCATGCTATTGTTGGAATGCAAAATTAAATTTTTGGAGGGAGTGAATGGAAAGCAATTGATCACATTAAAGCAACAAAGTAATTGGATGAACATTTTAAGTAGATCCTTAAAACTGGATCATTATATCAAAGTTGGATTAAAAATAGTTCACTCTTGAAGAATCTATCAGGATTAGATCAGATTTCCTTACATTGCAGACTAGAAGATTGTTTTGAACCTTGTGCATTCAGCCATGGGGTAATCCTAATCAATGGTCATTGAAGTACTGTTCTCTTTATCAAAGTTAACCTTCTATGTTTGGCATATTGTATCATAAAGCCTTATCATGTTGCACTGAATAGGACAAGATAAGAACTTCTGATAATCATATGATTTACAGGTCATGCCGAAAACAAAAAAAAAATCTGTTGCACTACTAACTTTATTGTTGTGAATTAGTGGACGTTTTACTCTTGATTTGAACAAATATAATAGTCAAGTGATTGAGTAAGATTCTCAAAATGGAAGTAGAGACTGATTCTAAGGAAGTTATAGAGATCAGTGTGGACAGTGTGCTTGGAGAACTGCAGAGTGTCCTCAAAGGGAAAATCCCAGAATCAGACTCCTCCAGCGAATCAGAGGAGGATGTTCCTACAGAGAAAGATCCTCAAAGCCCTCAGGAGGAGAAAGAGGGTCATGTGTGCAATAATAAAACTGATGAGGAGAAAATGGTGGAAAATTCCTCCGTGTCCCCTGTTAGTCCGAAGAGTTTTGTGGATAGGCCTATCATCTTCAAGTCTTCCATCAAGAAGGACCCGGGGTCAAAGCTTCATGACCAGTTGGTCAAAGAGCTGGGGTCAGTGTTGAAGAAGAGAAATAAGGAAAATGACCTTGACGCAGTCAAAGAAGAGGAAAAAAAGGTCAAGGATGAAAAAACAAACAATAACAGAAGACCTGGACCCCTTAAATTGAATAACAGTGTGTTTGCAAATAAAGCTTTACTGGCACATTTGGAGAATCACCTTAAAAAATCCTTACACAAGACTGATGTTGCTGGAAAACCAAGAACCAGCATGAAGGACTCAAGCTTTAATAATGACTCCTCGAATCTCCCTAATATTATGGAATCTTCCATTTCTGGTGCTGCACAGTTTGGGGTTAAGCTAAGACATACACAAACAAGGACGTCAGAGGGGGATGGAGTTGAGATGAATGGAGAGCTCTCTCCAGACTCTTCACATACATCTCCTCAGAAATCTAGTCAGTCTGAAATATTACTCCAAGCAAGAGCCTCTCTTACTAGTACCCCTCAACCAAAGGTGCTATCCCAGAATTCATTGACAGCTAAAACTGATAAAGTGGTGGTACCACTTGAGAATTCAAGGACAGCTAAAACTGATAATGTGGTGAATCCGCCTCAGAATTCAAGGACAGCAATAACTGATAAAGTGGTAGTACCGCTTCAGAATAGAGTGGTTGCTACCACTGAAAGTAGAAACATTGTCTCCCAGTCAAGAAAAGCAATAAGTGTGGTTTCTAAACAGACTTCACAGTTGGGTGGAAGTGTCTACCATGTATCTTCACTGAAGAGAGATGGGAAGCATTTGACTCAGATATCCATAGGTGGTAAGATGTGACTCAAATTAAAGTCCATATCGGGCAGGGTAAACGAAAAAGTCATTAATGTTAAACTTCCAGAAATATGTTCTTTTGTAGATTATCCCCCCTACCCCCACCCCTTTTAGTGAAGTATTTTGGTTGAAAGTTGCTACCTCCTCCCCCATCCATCCCCACCCCCAAAGAGCAGAAAAGAAAAAAGACAATGTTAAAATAAAGAAAAGTGAAATCCATAAATATTGGATTAATAATTTGAGAACATTTTGTGCTGAAAATTAAATTTTCATATTTTGATGTTTTGAAATTTTCATGTTATTGCCATTGAAATATACTTTTGTGGTCTGAGAGGCATTTACTCCTTGGTGAATTGGTATTTGCATGATTGTCTTTGTTATTCTGACCTTTCTGGGACAGACTAGGGTAATTATAATGAGGCACTGTTCACAGATAAAGTTAACATGGTGAGTAGTTTTCACATATCCCAGAGTTCCACACATTATTCTCTGACCTGTGTGCCAGTGTTGACTTCTTTTTGTTCCTATGAATATGAACAGGATGTTTGACTATGGATATAGAGGTAAAAAGTGGATGTATTACAGATTACATGACAACTCAGGTATTCATTCTTTTTAAAGATGATTCATCTTTTTAATCAGATTTTTAGGTCTAATAGTGAAACTTTACTGTACATAAGACATGCAGACCTTTAGTACATTTTATATCCCTGCATGACCTTTCCATTTGCCCACAAACCAAATAGCAGGTATTGTCTGACAAAACGAGGGGTACAGTAAACTTAAAGTGAAGCTCAGCATATGTGATATGTACAGTTCACATCTCAGAAGATGTTGAATCCAATTGGAAAAGTGTTTGGGGAGAAGGGTATGGTGATTTTATGAATTTTAACTAATTTCTTTGATTTCATAGAAACATGACCACTAAATTACTTATTTTTTTGCTGTATTGTAGGCTGTCCGGTCATTCACACCATTGATGAGGGAGGACTGCCCTCGGCCTCTGGCCCCGGTCTGTACAAAGGTCAGGAGGACAAGGAAGCCGTGTTCTATGTGGATGTGGGCAAGAGGAGTGGAGATCTGGATATCAAAGTGGAGGGTAGGTGGAGAAATTAAACAGATAATCTTGCTATCTTCAAGAGATAGAGATATAGACTTTCAACTCCCTTCCACATATCCATGGTATTTGAGATAGTTAAGGTAAGGTTTGCGTTTACAGGGAGATAACTCTTGCGAATCACCAAAGCGTTTGAAACAGGCGAATTTAAACCAGCGATGCTAAGCATCTCGGTAACGAATTTCCTCTGTCATACTTGATGTTTGTTGTCACTTATTGTTAGGACTAAAAACAAAGGACGTTTTGGGAGAAAGTCTTATAAAAAATCAAAGCATAGGAATCTTAGAAGCCTTTGAGATTAGCGTGATGCATGTGGATGGACCAATAAAGGAGGACTTGTTTATTTTCGATACGGAACGTGGCAAGTTGCACGGCCGTTCCGATCAGAAGAAAGTCATTGGCGCATTGTGCTGTTGTGTGTTTATCGCTTCACCACTACACTAAAATTTTAAGTGAGAATTGGAAAGAAAAAAGAAAAGACCTGAGAGTATCCTGTAAAGTATTATGCTATATGCAGTCCGAACAGGGAAGAAAAGTCACGGTGCATTTGACCATGTCCAATGATGATGTCGACAGTTTGATTGTTGACAGTATTTTCATCAGGTAATTATTTAACTATTCATTTTACTGAAAGTTATGAATTATCTACTGACTACGGATTTTAAAACGATGAATAAACGGTACAAGCTAGGATGTCAGGATGTAACTAATATCCCAACATTGCCAAAAAATAAAAATGCATTCATTTAAGAAATTATGAAAAATAAAATCCTTGCTTTTTACGCCTAATATTTGTAACATTATTGGAACAGGTATTCAATTGTTACCTTTTTAAATGAGGTTTGATTTTAATTAATATCTCATTTTCTAATTAATAAAAAAAGAGATACAGATTGTGCATGACAAAAACATTAATTTTCTTGATCAAGCATTTGCATTTCACTAATTCAATCTGTAAATTTTACAATAATTTCACATTGATTCTTTATTGATTAATATATTGTAAATTTATTCATTTCATTAAGTGAATGAAATTCCTTATGCAATTCCAAAAATGCAATTCCTTAAATGTTATTGTAAAAATGAACACATATGATTTCAGATCATGGGTCATTAATTGGAATAGATAAGAACAAAAAAAAAAGTACTTCAGTGTTTCCTTAAAAGATTTGTGCCATCAGTCAAAGTAAAGGTCATCCCATATCTGCTCAAGAATATTAAAGAAAGTTGGATGGATGATTGGATCAAGCATAGATGTTGAACCAGACATGGCAAAATCAATGGAGATTTGGAGAAGAACTTCTGACTTGTTATACCCAATGCATATTTTTATATGTCTATAGATTACAGAAGAAAAGTTAATGTTTAACAACATCCTATCTAGTATATACATGCTGTTTTCCATATATTTAGAAAATATGTGTATGTGATGATTGCAGTGCATGCTCTGTTTGTCCATCTTTGAATTTGTTTTCAATAAAATAAATGTATACATCATAGGTATTATTGAAGGTTGCTTTTGTCTATACTTACATGTAACAAGTTTTTTAAAAGGGTTTGTAAAATTGCAAGGACATTAATACATGAACAATTAAGATAAATATTTTTATTCATTAAATTTTGTTCTTACCAGGACCTAATATGCTCAAATAAGTATTTCTGAAAACTGATGAGTTGTGTACATAAAGCTGCAGTGAACATGTATAATTATATCTACTGTAACAGTTTAAAACATGACACTTGGAAATTGTAAGGTTGTTAATTTGGTAGGAGTGATAAGACTAGTTTAGTAATGTACTAAAATTAAAATCTTTCACAAGTACATGTAGTTTATTTTAAAATTGTTTACATTTATAATCTTTTCATTTTTTTCTGTATTTTGATTTTAAAAAGGAGAAAATTTTGTTATATTTAAATTATTATTTCATGGATATCAAGGAGATACAGTGCAGTATATCTATCACTGTAGCATTGTTTCTTTTTTCCTGTTCTTGACAAATATTTATGACAGTGTTATGTCATTTTGCAGATTTGCCTTTTCTCTGAAATCAGAAGTACTCTGTAAACTCATAAAGTATGAATTGATGTCACTTAGAATTCATCTTTATTTTGTTCTGTCTGATATTTCAATTTAGATTCTCAGACTACCTAATCCAATGATTGAGCTAATGTCCATGAAATGTAGAAATAGGCCATCTTTAAAAAATGTTTGGTTGTCGGCCTCTCCAGACCGACTGACTAAAATGACCAGACTGAAAACTTTTTTTCAATGCAGGGCCATATTTTTTTTCTTTTTAGTTTTCTTATCCCCCTTAAAAAAATGTTGTTGAAGATTTTCTCACCTACCGACCCAATAATTTTACCCTGAGTCAAGAGAGGGCAAACAAACATTACTTTAAAGGTAGCATTTCTACTCTTCGAAGTAAAGAAATCATTTATTTATAAAAACAGCAGCTTCGTGGATGCAATACTTACAACATTTCACTCAAAAAATGGCATAAATGTATAATGACAGTCACCAGCCATAACTGAATAAAGATATTTTGCTACAAAGATGTCTAGAAGTTACTACATGTTGGAATAACTAAATCAGCATGAGGTCAAATTCATAGGCTTTTAATTGGTTTAGTTGCAACATGTTCTGAAGTATGTTTATATACATATACATGTACTTCTAAAGGTGTTGCAGTATAATTCATGGACAATTTCATCAGAATATTCAGATGTAAAGATTGCCATAAATACTAGAATTCTTCCATGGAATAAATTTTTAGACCATCATGTGGCACAGGAGGAGTTTTATTTTGAACATATTTGGCCAATTTATGCCTAAAAACAATATAAAAAATAACATTCAGTCTTTAACATTCACCATGACAAGGTGATATCTTGTCTTTAAAAGTGTAGAAAAAGCCTCATTTTTATGTTCCGAACCCATAATATAGCCCGTTTCCATGGAAATTATATTGGGGACATACATATTTTTTTAGTTCAAATTAATGAAAATGATCAAATTAATAACTTCATGGATTTTGATGGAATCGGTAGATATGTAAAACGTTGATTTTTATATTTTGTTGCCATGGCAACGGTTTCACTTTATAAAGGAAAATTGAAAAATCTTCTTTTTTACCCAAATTTTCACATTTTTGATAAGAGGAAAATTAAAAGTTTAAATAATAGAAGCATGAATTATACTAATTCAGGTCATTTTACTTATAAAAGTTTGATAATTTATAAAATAATTCAATTTTTTCAATGAAAATAATATTCGAGGTGAAATATGAAATACGTTAAATTTGGCGTCTTTTACTAAAAAATTGGACGGGCAATATCTTTGAAAATCATATTAAATGATGAAGCTAATCATCCTGAATAAATTGATATATAGCATGTGTGCATATTAAAAAAAATATGAGTTGGAGGGAGACGCAAACCTTACCTTAAGTGTGAGATACTGAAGTTTATCTGTGCTGAAATTCAATTCTAATACAATGTAAGTTCAAAGAAACTTGCATAGAAAGATGAATTGATTTTCGAGGGATGTTAACATATGGTCATGAAAAAGACTTCTTATAATATAATACATAAAACAAAAGGGTTCTAATGTAAAAATAAAATATACTTGTATGTTTTATTTGCATTGCAAAGCAATGCCTATAGAATCTTGCATCTATCTTTAGGCCTAATGATATTGCTATCTATTATCTATTTTGTTCCTAGGACCTAACTCTATTGCCAAGACAACAGTAGAGAGAGCTGGAGAGAAATTCATTGTTAACTATACACCAGTAGAGGTGGGCATCTTCAACATTGGTATTCTGTGGAACGGAACTCCCATTCCAGGTAAAATAAAAAAAATCACTGTTGGCTTTACTTGTATACATGACTGTACACTATTTATTTTGAGGGGTAAGTTTTTGCTTCGAAAAAAAAAATATCGTTTTATAGGTGTAAAGTACGGATCCATTTCAATTAAGATTAAGTATTCTAACTTGTAGTTTTCATACAATAATCCTCTTTTTATGAGGAGTAAAATAGGAAAAGATAAATTGTCTATTTACTAGCTTTGATGCGATTATTTCCTAATTTTCAACAATCTCAAGCACTTAAGGGAAAAATTATGTTGAGCGACCTATACATTTATACACACCATAAATTAAAGTACATTTTTCACCTGAAAGGTCGATTACTTGATCAACATTTTTGACAGATAGTTTCCCTGACAACTTCAGAATGTGAAAATATAAGATATGATATCAGATTACACAATCTATGAACTTATAAGATAGGATTAAATCATTGAAATTTTTTTCACAAGCTCAAATCTTAAAGTGGAAAGTTTGATAACTTTCAAAGCTTTACAAATGGAGGATACTATTTCAGGAAGTCCATTCCACCCTAAGGTGTTTGATCCCCGTAAGGTGCGGATCTCTGGTGGGTGGGCCCAGTACATGGACGGTAACGAGCGCGTGGGTCTGGTGGTGGGGGAGGAGAAGAGACTGGTGTTTGACATCTCTCAGGCCGGCCCAGGTAAGTAAAAAAATCATGTCCAGGGGACTGTGTCATTTGTTTTAAAGAAAAGATTTATGTGCAATTCAGATTTTTTACAATAAATTTTTGTTTACTGTAGAAGTACTTTTTTCCGCGTGGTATTTTCCGCGGAAATTTGTCCAAGCATACTTAATATAAATGTAAGGCATTTAGTGACAGTCTAAGAAATCCACATAATTTTCTACCCGCAGATTAAACAGAAATTGAAATTCTGCGGAATTATGACCCCGTGGAAAAAAGTATGTCTACAGTACCTTAATATTAAATTAGTTGTGAAAAATTTTACATGCAGTTGGATAGCATGTTATTTTTTTTAAGAAAAGATATTTTGTGGGAATTTTTTTTGGCTGTTATATATTGCAGGTCATCATTAATGAATTTAAAGATACATTTACATGTAATTAATTTACTGTTTTGCTCGTTAATGTATACAGCGTATATGAGTCAGAATATTAAATTACTAAAGGTCTACATGACTTTGATTTCAGGATCTCTAAGGGCTGAGGTAGTTGGACCTGGCTCTACAGTCCCCGCTACTGTCACAGACAGCTATGGTCAGACATTAGTGGCATTTGTTCCCAGGGAGGAAGGTAAAAAGACCCCCACCACACCCAACCCCCCAATTTTTTTCTGAGTATAAGATTGATGAAATTAGAAGAATTATGGTATACAATGTTTGCATTTTGACCTCACTTTAGTGTTTTGTTAAAAACTGCCACCATCAATGATCTGATGAAATTTTTAGGCAGTTTTATTTCCACTCTTCATGACAGGAGTATAAAGTAACTATATTTTTTTCAAGACAAATATTTTTAAATAGTTCCATAGCCATTTTCCTATTTCATACTTGCGTGCCATGTCTTTACATGTACATATACTTACACAGGCAAATAAATAACCCTGTTTTGAAATTTCTAGGAAACCATTACATTCATCTCTACTGGTCGGATGTGGCCCTCCCGAATTCTCCGTTCCTCGGCTACGCCGTCCCAGCATTCTCTGATGCCAACAAGGTCATTCTGACTGGGCGGGGCCTGAAGGAGGCGACCGTCCGCGAGGAGGCGGAGTTTGTGATTGATGGATCTCAGGCCGGACCAGGTAAAGGATTTTTATTGGGATATTTATTATTTGACGCTGTAGAGATTTTTTTTTTCAAATTCAATAACAGATAGTTCATTATACCTGTACCTGGTATGTCATTTATTAACTGAAAAAGCATGTCATATTAATAAATGAAACCCTTATAAAGACTTTCAATCTATGGTGATTTTTTTTCATAGAATTAATATTTTAAGTTTTTTTTTTTTTTGAAAATAGGGTCAGAGTGCATGATATGTTATTCAAATTTCTATACAATGGTTTATGGACTGGTTAAGGATTTATTATTGTATAATTTAATACTTTATACTTTGCATATATGGCATATTTTAACCAGGGTATTCAGTATGTAGAAATGCCTGTGAATGCTCCACATAAAATGCAGACACTGCATGAGGAAAAATATATTAAAATTCGGTTCAGTCTATAGCATTTCTGGTAGCATTTTGCATGTGAGTAGTTAACTCCCTTTATGTTGTGCATTCTGTAGAATATCAACAACCAAACAGTAAGTAAAAACACTCTCATGGGGAATTTGTTTGGTTTATTTTTTTTTTTTTTATTTGTAGAAGGTGGCTAATTTCCCATTGCTTTTTCTTGTGTATTCTATGCAAACCTTTCCAAATGCAGACAAGGGAAAATCGTTTTTATCACCAATCATCTTCATAGATTATGTTGTTGTTGTCCATTTTATAGTATTTTTAGGTAG